>NW_027454885.1:0-55138 GCF_040206685.1 Ascaphus truei
AAATGCAGAGTTTCCCACAGCAAAGGCTGCCGAGCGTCGCACTCTTGTGTCTCTGTCTGAGAGACAGTCCAGCAGCTGCTTCAATGCATCTTGCGAGAGTGACTCCCCAAGACGCGCAAGGTTCCCTGCGAGAGTGCACGCTGCAGCCTTCAGCTCGGAGCCCGGGGCCTGGAGAAGCCGGGCGAGAAGCTCCTCCCACTCTCCCATAATCCTCTGCAGCAGCGGCAGGTGAGATCGAGACACCCGGATCAGGTGACTGAGAAGAGACAGCAGGTCACAGGTGAGACGGTCTCCCCCAGAGTGCAGGGCTCTGCCCAACCAGACTGCTATATCATCTGAAGAGACCGCTGCATGAGAGAGCTCGGCTAGAAAGTCAGGCTGCATGAGAGCGAGGCGGCACAGGAGAGAGACAGGCAGCTCTGTGTGAGACTGCGGGAGCAGAGAGCAAGTCTGTGGAGAGAAAGCAATGACAGCATGAGAAGAAAGAAGCAGGGGTAGGGGGGAGAGGGCGGGGGGAGGGGAGGGGGGGTGGAGAAGGGGAGGGGGGGGGAAAGGGGGGGAGGAGGGGGAGAGAAGGGGGGGAGGAGGGGAGGAGAAGGGGGGAGGAGGGGGTGACGAGGGGGGAGAAGCGGGGGGGAGGAGGGGGGAGAAGGGGTGGGAGGGGGGAGAGGGGGGGAGAAGGGGTGGGAGGGGGGGGGAGAGGGGGGGAGAAGGGAGGAGAGAGGGGGGAGAGAGGGGGGAGTGGGGAGAAGGGGGAGTGAGGGGAGAGGGAGAGAGAGAGAGGGAGAGAGCGAGGCGGGGAGAGAGGGTGAGAGCGAAACGGGGGGAGAGAGCGAGACGGGGGGAGAGAGCGAAACGGGGAGAGAGGGCGAGACGGGAGAGAGGGCGAGACGGAGAGAGAGAGCGAAAGGGGGAGAAAGAGAGCGAGAGGGGGAGAGAGCGAGACGGAGGAGAGGGTGAGAGAGCAAGACGGGGGAGAGAGGTGGAGAGAGCGAGAGAGGGGCAGAGAACGAGAGGTGGAGAGGGGCAGAGAGCGAGAGGTGAAGAGAGCGAGAGGTGCAGAGGTGCAGAGAGCGAGACGGGGGGAGAGAGCGAGACGGGGGGAGAGAGCGAGACGGGGGGAGAGAGCGAGACGGGGGGAGAGAGCGAGACGGGGAGAGAGCGAGACGGGGGAGAGAGCGAGACGGGGGAGAGAGCGAGACGGGGAGAGAGCGCGAGACGGGGAGAGAGCGCGAGACAGGGAGAGAGCGCGAGAGGGTGGAGAGAGCGCGAGAGGGTGGAGAGAGAGCGAGAGGGTGGAGTGAGAGGGGTGGAGAGCGAGCGAGAGGGGTGGAGAGAGAACGAGAAAGGAAGACAGAGAGCGAGAGGGGGAGACAGAGAGCGAGACAGGGAGAGAGCGAGACGGGGAGAGAGAGAGCGAGACGGGGAGAGAGAGAGCGAGACTGGGAGAGAGACAGCGAGACGGGGAGAGAGAGAGCGAGACGGGGTGAGAGAGAGCGAGACGAGGAGAGAGAGAGCGAGACGGGGAGAGAGAGCGGGACGGGAGAGAGAGCGAGACGGGGAGAGAGAGAGCGAGACGGGGAGAGAGAGAGCGAGACGGGGAGAGAGAGAGCGAGACGGGGAGAGAGAGAGAGCGAGACGGGAAGAGAGAGAGAGCGAGACGGGAGTTGGAGAAGAGATTGTGAGGAGATACTGCCAGCACCTGCAGCAGAGCTGTAACAGTCTCATGCTGTTTTAGAGACATTAGGATGTCCGTCATTGTTTCCCTAGGGGTCTCGAGAGAGAGTGGGACACACAGCAGCTGACAGACGAGATGCACCACATTATAGACAGTCTGTGAAACATCCCATCCTGCGAGACGGCAGCTGTGGGAGAGACACACCAGGGGTTTATGTATCAAGGCAAAAGTATAGGAGAGAATGAGAGGGCAGAGAGAAGGGTCAGAGAGAGAGAAGATGGGAAGAGAGACGGTGGAAAGGGAGGGAGAGAGAAGGCGATGAGGGGTGGATGGGTGAGTGGCGGATGGATGAGTGATGGGAGCAGTGTAGGTGAGAGTGATGGGATGGGGGTGGATGGATGAGAGTGATGGGATGGGGGTGGATGGATGAGCGTGATGGGATGGGAGCAGTGTAGGTGAGAGTGATGGGATGGGGGTGGATGGATGAGTGATGGGAGCAGTGTAGGTGAGAGTGATGGGATGGGGGTGGATGGATGAGAGTGATGGGAGCAGTGTAGGTGAGAGTGATGGGATGGGGGTGGATGGATGAGTGATGGGAGCAGTGTAGGTGAGAGTGATGGGATGGGGGTGGATGGATGAGAGTGATGGGAGCAGTGTAGGTGAGAGTGATGGGATGGGGGTGGATGGATGAGAGTGATGGGATGGGGTGGATGCAGGTGTGATGGGAGCAGTGTAGGTGAGAGTGATGGGATGGGGGTGGATGGATGAGAGTGATGGGAGCAGTGTAGGTGAGAGTGATGGGATGAGAAGTGGATGGATGAGTGACGGGAGCAGTGTAGGTGAGAGTGATGGGATGAGGGGTGGATGGATGAGAGTGATGAGAGCAGTGTAGGTGAGAGCGATGGGATGGGGGTGGATGGATGAGAGTGATGGGAGCAGTGTAGGTGAGAGTGATGGGATGAGAAGTGGATGGATGAGTGATGGGAGCAGTGTAGGTGAGAGTGATGGGATGGGGGTGGATGGATGAGAGTGATGGGATGAGGGGTGGATGGATGAGAGTGAAGGGAGCAGTGTAGGTGAGAGTGATGGGATGGGGGTGGATGAGAGTGATGGGAGCAGTGTAGGTGAGAGTGATGGGATGGGGGTGGATGGATGAGTAATGGGAGCAGTGTAGGTGAGAGTGATGGGATGGGGGTGGATGAGAGTGATGGGAGCAGTGTAGGTGAGAGTGATGGGATGGGGGTGGATGGATGAGTAATGGGAGCAGTGTAGGTGAGAGTGATGGGATGGGGGTGGATGGATGAGAGTGATGGGAGCAGTGTAGGTGAGAGTGATGGGATGGGGGTGGATGGATGAGAGTGATGGGAGCAGTGTAGGTGAGAGTGATGGGATGGGGGTGGATGGAGGAGTGATGGGAACAGTGTAGGTGAGAGTGATGGGATGGGGGTGGATGGATGAGAGTGATGGGAGCAGTGTAGGTGAGAGTGATGGGATGGGGGTGGATGGATGAGAGTGATGGGAGCAGTGTAGGTGAGAGTGATGGGATGGGGGTGGATGGATGAGAGTGATGGGATGGGGGTGGATGAGAGTGATGGGAGCAGTGTAGGTGAGAGTGATGGGATGGGGGTGGATGGATGAGAGTGATGGAATGGGGGTGGATGGATGAGAGTGATGGGAGCAGTGTAGGTGAGAGTGATAGGATGGGGGTGGATGAGAGTGATGGGAGCAGTGTAGGTGAGAGTGATGGGATGGGGGTGGATGGATGAGTGATGGGAGCAGTGTAGGTGAGAGTGATGGATGAGAAGTGGATGGATAAGAGTGATGGGATGGGGTGGATGGATGAGAGTGATGGGAGCAGTGTAGGTGAGAGTGATGGAATGAGGGGTGGATGGATGAGAGTGATGGGAGCAGTGTAGGTGAGAGTGATGGGATGGGGGTGGATGGATGAGAGTGATGGGAGCAGTTTAGGTGAAAGTGATGGGATGGGGTGGATGGATGAGTGATGGGAGCAGTGTAGGTGAGAGTGATGGGATGGGGGTGGATGGATGCGAGTGATGGGAGCAGTGTAGGTGAGAGTGATGGGATGGAGGTGGATGGATGAGAGTGATGGGAGCAGTGTAGGTGAGAGTGATGGGATGGGGGTGGATGGATGAGAGTGATGGGAGCAGTGTAGGTGAGAGTGATGGGATGGGGGTGGATGGATGAGAGTGATGGGAGCAGTGTAGGTGAGAGTGATGGGATGGGGGTGGATGGATGAGAGTGATGGGAGCAGTGTAGGTGAGAGTGATGGGAGCAGTGTAGGTGAGAGTGATGGGATGGGGGTGGATGGATGAGAGTGATGGGAGCAGTGTAGGTGAGAGTGATGGGATGGGGGTGGATGGATGAGAGTGATGGGAGCAGTGTAGGTGAGAGTGATGGGATGGGGGTGGATGGATGAGTAATGGGAGCAGTGTAGGTGAGAGTGATGGGATGGGGATGGGTGGATGAGAGTGATGGGAGCAGTGTAGGTGAGAGTGATGGGATGGGGTGGATGGATGAGAGTGATGGGAGCAGTGTAGGTGAGAGTGATGGGATGGGGTGGATGGATGAGAGTGATGGGAGCAGTGTAGGTGAGAGTGATGGGATGGGGGTGGATGAGAGTGATGGGAGCAGTGTAGGTGAGAGTGATGGGATGGGGGTGGATGGATGAGAGTGATGGGATGGGGGTGGATGGATGAGAGTGATGGGAGCAGTGTAGGTGAGAGTGATGGGATGGGGATGGGTTGATGAGAGTGATGGGAGCAGTGTAGGTGAGAGTGATGGGATGGGGTGGATGGATGAGAGTGATGGGAGCAGTGTAGGTGAGAGTGATGGGATGGGGGTGGATGGATGAGAGTGATGGGAGCAGTGTAGGTGAGAGTGATGGGATGGGGTGGATGGATGAGAGTGATGTGAGCAGTGTAGGTGAGAGTGATGGGATGAGAAGTGGATGGATGAGTGATGGGAGCAGTGTAGGTGAGAGTGATGGGATGGGGCTGGATGGATGAGTGATGGGAGTAGTGTAGGTGAGAGTGATGGGATGGGGGTGGATGGATGAGAGTGATGGGAGCAGTGTAGGTGAGAGTGATGGGATGGGGGTGGATGGATGAGTGATGGGAGCAGTGTAGGTGAGAGTGATGGGATGGGGGTGGATGGATGAGTGATGGGAGCAGTGTAGGTGAGAGTGATGGGAGCAGTGTAGGTGAGAGTGATGGGATGGGGGTGGATGATAGTGATGGGAGCAGTGTAGGTGAGAGTGATGGGAGCAGTGTAGGTGAGAGTGATGGGATGGGGGTGGATGGATGAGAGTGATGGGAGCAGTGTAGGTGAGAGTGATGGGATGGGGGTGGATAGATGAGAGTGATGGGAGCAGTGTAGGTGAGAGTGATAGGTGAGTGGCGGATGGATGAGAGTGATGGGAGCAGTGTAGGTGAGAGTGATGGGATGGGGGTGGATGGATGAGAGTGATGGGAGCAGTGTAGGTGAGAGTGATAGGTGAGTGGCGGATGGATGAGAGTGATGGGAGCAGTGTAGGTGAGAGTGATGGGATGGGGGTGGATGGATGAGAGTGATGGGAGCAGTGTAGGTGAGAGTGATGGGATGGGGATGGATGGATGAGAGTGATGGGAGCAGTGTAGGTGAGAGTGATGGGATGGGGCTGGATGGATGAGAGTGATGGGAGCAGTGTAGGTGAGAGTGATGGGATGGGGGTGGATGGATGAGTGATGGGAGCAGTGTAGGTGAGAGTGATGGGATGGGGGTGGATGGATGAGAGTGATGGGAGCAGTGTAGGTGAGAGTGATGGGATGGGGGTGGATGGATGAGTAATGGGAGCAGTGTAGGTGAGAGTGATGGGATGGGGGTGGATGGATGAGTGATGGGAGTAGTGTAGGTGAGAGTGATGGGATGGGGGTGGATGAGAGTGGTGGGAGCAGTGTAGGTGAGAGTGATGGGATGGGGGTGGATGGATGAGAGTGATGGAATGAGGGGTGGATGGATGAGAGTGATGGGAGCAGTGTAGGTGAGAGTGATGGGATGGGGGTGGATGGATGAGAGTGATGGGAGCAGTATAGGTGAGAGTGATGGGATGGGGGTGGATGGATGAGTGATGGGAGCAGTGTAGGTGAGAGTGATGGGATGGGGGTGGATGGATGAGTGATGGGAGTAGTGTAGGTGAGAGTGATGCGATGGGGGTGGATGGATGAGAGTGATGGGAGCAGTGTAGGTGAGAGTGATGGGATGGGGGTGGATGAGAGTGATGGGAGCAGTGTAGGTGAGAGTGATGGGATGGGGGTGGATGAGAGTGATGGGAGTAGTGTAGGTGAGAGTGATGGGATGGGGGTGGATGGATGAGAGTGATGGGAGCAGTGTAGGTGAGAGTGATGGGAGCAGTGTAGGTGAGAGTGATGGGAGCAGTGTAGGTGAGAGTGATGGGATGGGGTGGATGGATGAGAGTGATGTGAGCAGTGTAGGTGAGAGTGATGGGATGAGAAGTGGATGGATGAGTGATGGGAGCAGTGTAGGTGAGAGTGATGGGATGGGGCTGGATGGATGAGAGTGATGGGAGTAGTGTAGGTGAGAGTGATGGGATGGGGGTGGATGGATGAGAGTGATGGGAGCAGTGTAGGTGAGAGTGATGGGATGGGGGTGGATGGATGAGAGTGATGGGAGCGGTGTAGGTGAGAGTGATGGGATGAGGGGTGGATGGATGAGAGTGATGGAATGAGGGTGGATGGATGAGAGTGATGGGAGCAGTGTAGGTGAGAGTGATGGGATGATGGGTGGATGGATGTGTGATGGGATGGGGGTGGATGAGAGTGATGGGAGCAGTGTAGGTGAGAGTGATGGGATGGGGGTGGATGAGAGTGATGGGAGCAGTGTAGGTGAGAGTGATGGGATGAGGGGTGGGTGGATGAGAGTGATGGGAGCAGCGTAGGTGAGAGTGATGGGAGCAGTGTAGGTGAGAGTGATGGGATGGGGGTGGATGGATGAGAGTGATGGGAGCAGTGTAGGTGAGAGTGATGGGATGGGGGTGGATGGATGGGAGTGATGGGAGCAGTGTAGGTGAGAGTGATGGGATGGGGGTGGATGGATGAGAGTGATGGGAGCAGTGTACAGTAGGTGAGAGTGATGGGATGGGGGTGGATGAGTGATGGGAGCAGTGTAGGTGAGAGTGATGGGATGGGGTGGATGGATGAGTGATGGGAGCAGTGTAGGTGAGAGTGATGGGATGGGGGTGGATGGATGAGAGTGATGGGATGAGGGGTGGATGGATGAGAGTGAAGGGAGCAGTGTAGGTGAGAGTGATGGGATGGGGGTGGATGAGAGTGATGGGAGCAGTGTAGGTGAGAGTGATGGGATGGGGGTGGATGGATGAGTAATGGGAGCAGTGTAGGTGAGAGTGATGGGATGGGGGTGGATGAGAGTGATGGGAGCAGTGTAGGTGAGAGTGATGGGATGGGGGTGGATGGATGAGTAATGGGAGCAGTGTAGGTGAGAGTGATGGGATGGGGGTGGATGGATGAGAGTGATGGGAGCAGTGTAGGTGAGAGTGATGGGATGGGGGTGGATGGATGAGAGTGATGGGAGCAGTGTAGGTGAGAGTGATGGGATGGGGGTGGATGGAGGAGTGATGGGAACAGTGTAGGTGAGAGTGATGGGATGGGGGTGGATGGATGAGAGTGATGGGAGCAGTGTAGGTGAGAGTGATGGGATGGGGGTGGATGGATGAGAGTGATGGGAGCAGTGTAGGTGAGAGTGATGGGATGGGGGTGGATGGATGAGAGTGATGGGATGGGGGTGGATGAGAGTGATGGGAGCAGTGTAGGTGAGAGTGATGGGATGGGGGTGGATGGATGAGAGTGATGGAATGGGGGTGGATGGATGAGAGTGATGGGAGCAGTGTAGGTGAGAGTGATAGGATGGGGGTGGATGAGAGTGATGGGAGCAGTGTAGGTGAGAGTGATGGGATGGGGGTGGATGGATGAGTGATGGGAGCAGTGTAGGTGAGAGTGATGGGATGAGAAGTGGATGGATAAGAGTGATGGGATGGGGTGGATGGATGAGAGTGATGGGAGCAGTGTAGGTGAGAGTGATGGAATGAGGGGTGGATGGATGAGAGTGATGGGAGCAGTGTAGGTGAGAGTGATGGGATGGGGGTGGATGGATGAGAGTGATGGGAGCAGTTTAGGTGAAAGTGATGGGATGGGGTGGATGGATGAGAGTGATGGGAGCAGTGTAGGTGAGAGTGATGGGATGGGGGTGGATGGATGAGAGTGATGGGAGCAGTGTAGGTGAGAGTGATGGGATGGGGGTGGATGGATGAGAGTGATGGGAGCAGTGTAGGTGAGAGTGATGGGATGGGGGTGGATGGATGAGAGTGATGGGAGCAGTGTAGGTGAGAGTGATGGGAGCAGTGTAGGTGAGAGTGATGGGATGGGGGTGGATGGATGAGAGTGATGGGAGCAGTGTAGGTGAGAGTGATGGGATGGGGGTGGATGGATGAGAGTGATGGGAGCAGTGTAGGTGAGAGTGATGGGATGGGGGTGGATGGATGAGTAATGGGAGCAGTGTAGGTGAGAGTGATGGGATGGGGATGGGTGGATGAGAGTGATGGGAGCAGTGTAGGTGAGAGTGATGGGATGGGGTGGATGGATGAGAGTGATGGGAGCAGTGTAGGTGAGAGTGATGGGATGGGGGTGGATGAGAGTGATGGGAGCAGTGTAGGTGAGAGTGATGGGATGGGGGTGGATGGATGAGAGTGATGGGATGGGGGTGGATGGATGAGAGTGATGGGAGCAGTGTAGGTGAGAGTGATGGGATGGGGATGGGTTGATGAGAGTGATGGGAGCAGTGTAGGTGAGAGTGATGGGATGGGGTGGATGGATGAGAGTGATGGGAGCAGTGTAGGTGAGAGTGATGGGATGGGGGTGGATGGATGAGAGTGATGGGAGCAGTGTAGGTGAGAGTGATGGGAGCAGTGTAGGTGAGAGTGATGGGATGGGGGTGGATGATAGTGATGGGAGCAGTGTAGGTGAGAGTGATGGGAGCAGTGTAGGTGAGAGTGATGGGATGGGGGTGGATGGATGAGAGTGATGGGAGCAGTGTAGGTGAGAGTGATGGGATGGGGGTGGATGGATGAGAGTGATGGGAGCAGTGTAGGTGAGAGTGATGGGATGGGGGTGGATGGATGAGTGATGGGAGCAGTGTAGGTGAGAGTGATGGGATGGGGGTGGATGGATGAGAGTGATGGGAGCAGTGTAGGTGAGAGTGATGGGATGGGGGTGGATGGATGAGTGATGGGAGTAGTGTAGGTGAGAGTGATGGGATGGGGGTGGATGGATGAGAGTGATGGGAGCAGTGTAGGTGAAAGTGATGGGATGGGGGTGGACGGATGAGAGTGATGGGATGGGGGTGGATGAGAGTGATGGGAGCAGTGTAGGTGAGAGTGATGGGATGGGGGTGGATGGATGAGAGTGATGGGAGCAGTGTAGGTGAGAGTGATGGGATGGGGTGGATGGATGAGAGTGATGTGAGCAGTGTAGGTGAGAGTGATGGGATGAGAAGTGGATGGATGAGTGATGGGAGCAGTGTAGGTGAGAGTGATGGGATGGGGCTGGATGGATGAGTGATGGGAGTAGTGTAGGTGAGAGTGATGGGATGGGGGTGGATGGATGAGAGTGATGGGAGCAGTGTAGGTGAGAGTGATGGGATGGGGGTGGATGGATGAGTGATGGGAGCAGTGTAGGTGAGAGTGATGGGATGGGGGTGGATGGATGAGTGATGGGAGCAGTGTAGGTGAGAGTGATGGGAGCAGTGTAGGTGAGAGTGATGGGATGGGGGTGGATGATAGTGATGGGAGCAGTGTAGGTGAGAGTGATGGGAGCAGTGTAGGTGAGAGTGATGGGATGGGGGTGGATGGATGAGAGTGATGGGAGCAGTGTAGGTGAGAGTGATGGGATGGGGGTGGATGGATGAGAGTGATGGGAGCAGTGTAGGTGAGAGTGATAGGTGAGTGGCGGATGGATGAGAGTGATGGGAGCAGTGTAGGTGAGAGTGATGGGATGGGGGTGGATGGATGAGAGTGATGGGAGCAGTGTAGGTGAGAGTGATGGGATGGGGGTGGATAGATGAGAGTGATGGGAGCAGTATAGGTGAGAGTGATAGGTGAGTGGCGGATGGATGAGAGTGATGGGAGCAGTGTAGGTGAGAGTGATGGGATGGGGGTGGATGGATGAGAGTGATGGGAGCAGTGTAGGTGAGAGTGATGGGATGGGGGTGGATGGATGAGAGTGATGGGAGCAGTGTAGGTGAGAGTGATAGGTGAGTGGCGGATGGATGAGAGTGATGGGAGCAGTGTAGGTGAGAGTGATGGGATGGGGGTGGATGGATGAGAGTGATGGGAGCAGTGTAGGTGAGAGTGATGGGATGGGGATGGATGGATGAGAGTGATGGGAGCAGTGTAGGTGAGAGTGATGGGATGGGGCTGGATGGATGAGAGTGATGGGGGCAGTGTAGGTGAGAGTGATGGGATGGGGGTGGATGGATGAGTGATGGGAGCAGTGTAGGTGAGAGTGATGGGATGGGGGTGGATGGATGAGAGTGATGGGAGCAGTGTAGGTGAGAGTGATGGGATGGGGGTGGATGGATGAGTAATGGGAGCAGTGTAGGTGAGAGTGATGGGATGGGGGTGGATGGATGAGTGATGGGAGTAGTGTAGGTGAGAGTGATGGGATGGGGGTGGATGAGAGTGGTGGGAGCAGTGTAGGTGAGAGTGATGGGATGGGGGTGGATGGATGAGAGTGATGGAATGAGGGGTGGATGGATGAGAGTGATGGGAGCAGTGTAGGTGAGAGTGATGCGATGGGGGTGGATGAGAGTGATGGGAGCAGTGTAGGTGAGAGTGATGGGATGGGGGTGGATGGATGAGAGTGATGGGATGGGGGTGGATGGATGAGAGTGATGGGAGCAGTGTAGGTGAGAGTGATGGGATGGGGGTGGATGAGAGTGATGGGAGCAGTGTAGGTGAGAGTGATGGGATGGGGGTGGATGGATGAGAGTGATGGGAGCAGTGTAGGTGAGAGTGATGGGATGGGGTGGATGGATGAGAGTGATGTGAGCAGTGTAGGTGAGAGTGATGGGATGAGAAGTGGATGGATGAGTGATGGGAGCAGTGTAGGTGAGAGTGATGGGATGGGGCTGGATGGATGAGAGTGATGGGAGTAGTGTAGGTGAGAGTGATGGGATGGGGGTGGATGGATGAGAGTGATGGGAGCAGTGTAGGTGAGAGTGATGGGATGGGGGTGGATGGATGAGAGTGATGGGAGCGGTGTAGGTGAGAGTGATGGGATGAGGGGTGGATGGATGAGAGTGATGGAATGAGGGTGGATGGATGAGAGTGATGGGAGCAGTGTAGGTGAGAGTGATGGGATGATGGGTGGATGGATGTGTGATGGGATGGGGGTGGATGAGAGTGATGGGAGCAGTGTAGGTGAGAGTGATGGGATGGGGGTGGATGAGAGTGATGGGAGCAGTGTAGGTGAGAGTGATGGGATGAGGGGTGGGTGGATGAGAGTGATGGGAGCAGCGTAGGTGAGAGTGATGGGAGCAGTGTAGGTGAGAGTGATGGGATGGGGGTGGATGGATGAGAGTGATGGGAGCAGTGTAGGTGAGAGTGATGGGATGGGGGTGGATGGATGGGAGTGATGGGAGCAGTGTAGGTGAGAGTGATGGGATGGGGGTGGATGGATGAGAGTGATGGGAGCAGTGTACAGTAGGTGAGAGTGATGGGATGGGGGTGGATGAGTGATGGGAGCAGTGTAGGTGAGAGTGATGGGATGGGGTGGATGGATGAGTGATGGGAGCAGTGTAGGTGAGAGTGATGGGATGGGGGTGGATGATAGTGATGGGAGCAGTGTAGGTGAGAGTGATGGGATGGGGGTGGATGATAGTGATGGGAGCAGTGTAGGTGAGAGTGATGGGATGGGGGTGGATGATAGTGATGGGAGCAGTGTAGGTGAGAGTGATGGGATGCGGGTGGATGGATGAGAGTGATGGGAGCAGTGTAGGTGAGAGTGATGGGATGGGGGTGGATGGATGAGAGTGTTGGGAGCAGTGTAGGTGAGAGTGATGGGATGGGGGTGGATGGATGAGAGTGTTGGGAGCAGTGTAGGTGAGAGTGATGGGATGGGGGTGGATGATAGTGACGGGAGCAGTGTAGGTGAGAGTGATGGGATGGGGGTGGATGGATGAGAGTGATGGGAGCAGTGTAGGTGAGAGTGATGGGATGGGGGTGGATGGATGAGAGTGATGGGATGGGGGTGGATGAGAGTGATGGGAGCAGTGTAGGTGAGAGTGATGGGATGGGGGTGGATGGATGAGAGTGCTGGAATGAGGGGTGGATGGATGAGAGTGATGGGAGCAGTGTAGGTGAGAGTAATGGGATGAGAAGTGGATGGATGAGTGATGAGAGCAGTGTAAATGAGAGTGATGGGATGGGAGTGGATGGATGAGAGTGATGGGAGCAGTGTAGGTGAGAGTGATAGGTGAGTGGCGGATGGATGAGAGTGATGGGAGCAGTGTAGGTGAGAGTGATGGGATGGGGCTGGATGGATGAGTGATGGGAGCAGTGTAGGTGAGAGTGATGGGATGGGGGTGGATGGATGAGTAATGGGAGCAGTGTAGGTGAGAGTGATGGGATGGGAGTGGATGGATGAGTGATGGGAGTAGTGTAGGTGAAAGTGATGGGATGGGGGTGGATGGATGAGAGTGATGGGAGCAGTGTAGGTGAAAGTGATGGGATGGGGGTGGATGAGAGTGATGGGATGGGGGTGGATGAGAGTGATGGGAGCAGTGTAGGTGAGAGTGATGGGATGGGGGTGGATGGATGAGAGTGATGGGATGGGGGTGGATGGATGAGAGTGATGGGAGCAGTGTAGGTGAGAGTGATGGGATGAGAAGTGGATGGATGAGTGATGGGAGCAGTGTAGGTGAGAGTGATGGGATGGGGGTGGATGGATGAGAGTGATGGGATGGGGGTCAATGGATGAGTGATGGGAGCAGTGTAGGTGAGAGTGATGGGATGGGGCTGGATGGATGAGTGATGGGAGCAGTGTAGGTGAGAGTGATGGGATGAGAAGTGGATGGGTGAGTGATGGGAGCAGTGTAGGTGAGAGTGATGGGATGGGGGTGGATGGATGAGTGATGGGAGCAGTGTAGGTGAGAGTGATGGGATGGGGGTGGATGGATGAGTGATGGGAGCAGTGTAGGTGAGAGTGATGGGATGAGGGGTGGATGGATGAGAGTGATGGGAGCAGTGTAGGTGAGAGTGATGGGTAAGTGGCGGATGGATGAGTGGTAGGAACAGTGTTGGTGAGAGTAATTGGGTGAGTGATGGATAGAGGAGTGATGGGAGCAGTGTAGGTGAGAGTGATGGGATGAGGGGTGGATGGATGAGTGATGGTAGCAGTGTAGGTGAGAGTGATGGGATGGGGGTGGATGGATGAGAGTGATGGGATGGGGGTGGATGGATGAGAGTGATGGGAGCAGTGTAGGTGAGAGTGATGGGATGGGGGTGGATGGATGAGAGTGATGGAATGAGGGGTGGATGGATGAGAGTGATGGGAGCACTGTAGGTGAGAGTGATGGGATGAGAAGTGGATGGATGAGTGATGGGAGCAGTGTAGGTGAGAGTGATGGGATGGGGAGGATGGATGAGTGATGGGAGCAGTGTAGGTGAGATCGATGGGATGAGAAGTGGATGGATGAGTGATGGGAGCAGTGTAGGTGAGAGTGATGGGATGGGGAGGATGGATGAGTGATGGGAGCAGTGTAGGTGAGAGTGATGGGATGGGGGTGGATGGATGAGTGATGGGAGCAGTGTAGGTGAGAGTGATGGGATGGGGGTGGATGGATGAGAGTGATGGGAGCAGTATAGGTGAGAGTGATGGGATGGGGGTGGATGGATGAGAGTGATGGGAGCAGTGTAGGTGAGAGTGATGGGATGGGTGTGGATGGATGAGAGTGATGGGAGCAGTGTAGGTGAGAGTGATGGGATGGGGGTGGATGGATGAGTGATGGGAGCAGTGTAGGTGAGAGTGATGGGATGAGGGGTGGATGGATGAGAGTGATGGAATGAGGGGTGGATGGATGAGAGTGATGGGAGCAGTGTAGGTGAGAGTGATGGGATGGGGGTGGATGGATGAGAGTGATGGAATGAGGGGTGGATGGATGAGAGTGATGGGAGCAGTGTAGGTGAAAGTGATGGGATGGGGGTGGATGGATGAGAGTGATGGGATGGGGGTGGATGAGAGTGATGGGAGCAGTGTAGGTGAGAGTGATGGAATGGGGGTGGATGGATGAGAGTGATGGGATGGGGGTGGATGGATGACAGTGATGGGAGCAGTGTAGGTGAGAGTGATGGGATGGGGGTGGATGGATGAGAGTGATGGGAGCAGTGTAGGTGAGAGTGATGGGATGGGGGTGGATGGATGAGAGTGATGGGATGGGGGTGGATGAGAGTGGTGGGAGCAGTGTAGGTGAGAGTGATGGGATGGGGGTGGATGGATGAGAGTGATGGGATGGGGGTGGATGGATGACAGTGATGGGAGCAGTGTAGGTGAGAGTGATGGGATGGGGGTGGATGGATGAGAGTGATGGGAGCAGTGTAGGTGAGAGTGATGGGATGGGGGTGGATGGATGAGAGTGATGGGATGGGGGTGGATGGATGAGAGTGATGGGAGCAGTGTAGGTGAGAGTGATGGGATGAGAAGAGGATGGATGAGTGATGGGAGCAGTGAAGGTGAGAGTGATGGGATGGGGGTGGATGGATGAGAGTGATGGGAGCAGTGTAGGTGAGAGTGATGGGATGAGAAGAGGATGGATGAGTGATGGGAGCAGTGTAGGTGAGAGTGATGGGATGGGGGTGGATGGATGAGTGATGGGAGCAGTGTAGGTGAGAGTGATGGGATGGGGTGGATGGATGAGTGATGGGAGCAGTGTAGGTGAGAGTGATGGGATGAGGGGTGGATGGATGAGAGTGATGGAATGAGGGGTGGATGGATGAGAGTGATGGGAGCAGTGTAGGTGAGAGTGATGGGATGAGGGGTGGATGGATGAGAGTGATGGAATTAGGGGTGGATGGGTGAGAGTGATGGGATGAGGGGTGGATGGATGAGAGTGATGGAATTAGGGGTGGATGGATGAGAGTGATGGGAGCAGTGTAGGTGAGAGTGATGGGATGGGGGTGGATGGATGAGTGATGGGAGCAGTGTAGGTGAGAGTGATGGGTGAGTGGCGGATGGATGAGTGATGGGAGCAGTGTAGGTGAGAGTGATGGGTGAGTGGCGGATGGATGAGTGGTAGGAACAGTGTAGGTGAGAGTAATTGGATGAGTGATGGATGGAGGAGTGATGGGAGCAGTGTAGGTGAGAGTGATGGGTGAGTGGCGGATGGATGAGAGTGATGGGAGCAGTGTAGGTGAGAGTGATGGGATGGGGGTGGATGGATGAGAGTGATGGGAGCAGTGTAGGTGAGAGTGATGGGATGGGGGTGGATGGATGAGTGATGAGAGCAGTGTAGGTGAGAGTGATGGGATGGGGGTGGATGGATGAGAGTGATGGGAGCAGTGTAGGTGAGAGTGATGGGTGAGTGGCGGATGGATGAGTGATGGGATGAGGGGTGGATGGATGAGAGTGATGGGAGCAGTGTAGGTGAGAGTGATGGGTGAGTGGTGGATGGATGAGAGTGATGGAATGAGGGGTGGATGGATGAGAGACTGGAGCAGTGTAGGTGAGATCGATGGGATGAGGGTGGATGAATGAGTGATAGGAACAGTGTAGGTGAGAGTAATTAATGGAGGAGTGATGGGAGCAGTGTAGGTGAGAGTGATGGGATGGGTGTGGATGGATGAGAGTGATGGAATGAGGGGTGGATGGATGAGAGTGATGTAAGCAGTGTAGGTGAGGGTGATGGGATGACGGGTGGATGGATGAGAGTGATGGAATGAGGGGTGGATGGATGAGAGTGATGGAATGAGGGGTGGATGGATGAAAGTGATGGGAGCAGTGTAGGTGAGAGTGATGGGTGAGTGGCGGATGGATGAGTGATGGGATGAGGGGTGGATGGATGAGTGATGGGATGAGGGGTGGATGGATGAGTGATGGGATGAGGGGTGGATGGATGAGAGTGATGGAATGAGGGGTGGATGGATGAGAGTGATGGAATGAGGGGTAGATGGATGAGAGACTGGAGCAGTGTAGGTGAGATCGATGGGATGAGGGTGGATGAATGAGTGATAGGAACAGTGTAGGTGAGAGTAATTGGATGAGTGATTGATGGAGGAGTGATGGGAGCAGTGTAGGTGAGAGTGATGGGATGACGGGTGGATGGATGAGAGTGATGGAATGAGGGGTGGATGGATGAGAGTGATGGAATGAGGGGTGGATGGATGAGAGTGATGGGAGCAGTGTAGGTGAGAGTGATGGGTGAGTGGCGGATGGATGAGTGGTAGGAACAGTGTAGGTGAGATAAATTGGATGAGTGATGGATGGAGGAGTGATGGGAGCAGTGTAGGTGAGAGTGTTGGGTGAGTGGCGGATGGATGAGAGTGATGGGAGCAGTGTAGGTGAGAGTGATGGGATGGGGGTGGATGGATGAGAGTGATGGGAGCAGTGTAGGTGAGAGTAATGGGATGGGGGTGGATGGATGAGAGTGATGGGAGCAGTGTAGGTGAGAGTGATGGGATGGGGGTGGATGGATGAGTGATGAGAGCAGTGTATGTGAGAGTGATGGGATGGGGTGGATGGATGAGAGTGATGGGAGCAGTGTAGGTGAGAGGAGTGATGGAATGAGGGGTGGATGGATGAGAGACTGGAGAAGTGTAGGTGAGATCGATGGGATGAGGGTGGATGAATGAGTGATAGGAACAGTGTAGGTGAGAGTAATTGGATGAGTGATGGATGGAGGAGTGATGGGAGCAGTGTAGGTGAGAGTGATGGGATGAGGGGTGGATGGATGAGTGATGAGAGCAGTGTAGGTGAGAGTGATGGGATGGGGGTGGATGGATGAGAGTGATGGGAGCAGTGTAGGTGAGAGTGATGGGATGAGGGGTGGATGGATGAGTGAGGGGGGTGGATGGATGAGTGATGGGGGTGGATGGATGAGTGATGAGAGCAGTGTAGGTGAGAGTGATGGGATGGGGGTGGATGAGAGTGATGGGAGAGGTGTAGGTGAGATCGATGGGATGGGGGTGGATGGATGAGAGTGATGGGAGCAGTGTAGGTGAGAGTGATGGGATGAGGGGTGGATGGATGAGTGATGAGAGCAGTGTAGGTGAGAGTGATGGGATGAGGGGTGGATGGATGAGTGATGAGAGCAGTGTAGGTGAGAGTGATGGGATGAGAAGAGGATGGATGAGTGATGGGAGCAGTGTAGGTGAGAGTGATGGGATGGGGGTGGATGGATGAGTGATGGGAGCAGTGTAGGTGAGAGTGATGGGATGGGGTGGATGGATGAGTGATGGGAGCAGTGTAGGTGAGAGTGATGGGATGAGGGGTGGATGGATGAGAGTGATGGAATGAGGGGTGGATGGATGAGAGTGATGGGAGCAGTGTAGGTGAGAGTGATGGGATGAGGGGTGGATGGATGAGAGTGATGGAATTAGGGGTGGATGGATGAGAGTGATGGGAGCAGTGTAGGTGAGAGTGATGGGATGGGGGTGGATGGATGAGTGATGGGAGCAGTGTAGGTGAGAGTGATGGGTGAGTGGCGGATGGATGAGTGATGGGAGCAGTGTAGGTGAGAGTGATGGGTGAGTGGCGGATGGATGAGTGGTAGGAACAGTGTAGGTGAGAGTAATTGGATGAGTGATGGATGGAGGAGTGATGGGAGCAGTGTAGGTGAGAGTGATGGGTGAGTGGCGGATGGATGAGAGTGATGGGAGCAGTGTAGGTGAGAGTGATGGGATGGGGGTGGATGGATGAGAGTGATGGGAGCAGTGTAGGTGAGAGTGATGGGATGGGGGTGGATGGATGAGTGATGAGAGCAGTGTAGGTGAGAGTGATGGGATGGGGGTGGATGGATGAGAGTGATGGGAGCAGTGTAGGTGAGAGTGATGGGTGAGTGGCGGATGGATGAGTGATGGGATGAGGGGTGGATGGATGAGAGTGATGGGAGCAGTGTAGGTGAGAGTGATGGGTGAGTGGTGGATGGATGAGAGTGATGGAATGAGGGGTGGATGGATGAGAGACTGGAGCAGTGTAGGTGAGATCGATGGGATGAGGGTGGATGAATGAGTGATAGGAACAGTGTAGGTGAGAGTAATTAATGGAGGAGTGATGGGAGCAGTGTAGGTGAGAGTGATGGGATGGGTGTGGATGGATGAGAGTGATGGAATGAGGGGTGGATGGATGAGAGTGATGGGAGCAGTGTAGGTGAGGGTGATGGGATGACGGGTGGATGGATGAGAGTGATGGAATGAGGGGTGGATGGATGAGAGTGATGGAATGAGGGGTGGATGGATGAAAGTGATGGGAGCAGTGTAGGTGAGAGTGATGGGTGAGTGGCGGATGGATGAGTGATGGGATGAGGGGTGGATGGATGAGTGATGGGATGAGGGGTGGATGGATGAGTGATGGGATGAGGGGTGGATGGATGAGAGTGATGGAATGAGGGGTGGATGGATGAGAGTGATGGAATGAGGGGTAGATGGATGAGAGACTGGAGCAGTGTAGGTGAGATCGATGGGATGAGGGTGGATGAATGAGTGATAGGAACAGTGTAGGTGAGAGTAATTGGATGAGTGATTGATGGAGGAGTGATGGGAGCAGTGTAGGTGAGAGTGATGGGATGACGGGTGGATGGATGAGAGTGATGGAATGAGGGGTGGATGGATGAGAGTGATGGGAGCAGTGTAGGTGAGAGTGATGGGTGAGTGGCGGATGGATGAGTGGTAGGAACAGTGTAGGTGAGATAAATTGGATGAGTGATGGATGGAGGAGTGATGGGAGCAGTGTAGGTGAGAGTGTTGGGTGAGTGGCGGATGGATGAGAGTGATGGGAGCAGTGTAGGTGAGAGTGATGGGATGGGGGTGGATGGATGAGAGTGATGGGAGCAGTGTAGGTGAGAGTAATGGGATGGGGGTGGATGGATGAGAGTGATGGGAGCAGTGTAGGTGAGAGTGATGGGATGGGGGTGGATGGATGAGTGATGAGAGCAGTGTATGTGAGAGTGATGGGATGGGGTGGATGGATGAGAGTGATGGGAGCAGTGTAGGTGAGAGTGATGGGTGAGTGGCGGATGGATGAGTGATGGGATGAGGGGTGGATGGATGAGAGTGATGGGAGCAGTGTAGGTGAGAGTGATGGGTGAGTGGCGGATGGATGAGTGATGGAATGAGGGGTGGATGGATGAAAGTGATGGGAGCAGTGTAGGTGAGAGTGATGGGTGAGTGGCGGATGGATGAGTGATGGGATGAGGGGTGGATGGATGAGTGATGGGATGAGGGGTGGATGGATGAGAGTGATGGAATGAGGGGTGGATGGATGAGAGTGATGGAATGAGGGGTAGATGGATGAGAGACTGGAGCAGTGTAGGTGAGATCGATGGGATGAGGGTGGATGAATGAGTGATAGGAACAGTGTAGGTGAGAGTAATTGGATGAGTGATTGATGGAGGAGTGATGGGAGCAGTGTAGGTGAGAGTGATGGAATGAGGGGTGGATGGATGAGAGTGATGGAATGAGGGGTGGATGGATGAGAGTGATGGGAGCAGTGTAGGTGAGAGTGATGGGTGAGTGGCGGATGGATGAGTGGTAGGAACAGTGTAGGTGAGATAAATTGGATGAGTGATGGATGGAGGAGTGATGGGAGCAGTGTAGGTGAGAGTGTTGGGTGAGTGGCGGATGGATGAGAGTGATGGGAGCAGTGTAGGTGAGAGTGATGGGATGGGGGTGGATGGATGAGAGTGATGGGAGCAGTGTAGGTGAGAGTAATGGGATGGGGGTGGATGGATGAGAGTGATGGGAGCAGTGTAGGTGAGAGTGATGGGATGGGGGTGGATGGATGAGTGATGAGAGCAGTGTATGTGAGAGTGATGGGATGGGGTGGATGGATGAGAGTGATGGGAGCAGTGTAGGTGAGAGTGATGGGTGAGTGGCGGATGGATGAGTGATGGGATGAGGGGTGGATGGATGAGAGTGATGGAATGAGGGGTGGATGGATGAGAGACTGGAGAAGTGTAGGTGAGATCGATGGGATGAGGGTGGATGAATGAGTGATAGGAACAGTGTAGGTGAGAGTAATTGGATGAGTGATGGATGGAGGAGTGATGGGAGCAGTGTAGGTGAGAGTGATGGGATGAGGGGTGGATGGATGAGTGATGAGAGCAGTGTAGGTGAGAGTGATGGGATGGGGGTGGATGGATGAGAGTGATGGGAGCAGTGTAGGTGAGAGTGATGGGATGAGGGGTGGATGGATGAGTGAGGGGGGTGGATGGATGAGTGATGGGGGTGGATGGATGAGTGATGAGAGCAGTGTAGGTGAGAGTGATGGGATGGGGGTGGATGAGAGTGATGGGAGAGGTGTAGGTGAGATCGATGGGATGGGGGTGGATGGATGAGAGTGATGGGAGCAGTGTAGGTGAGAGTGATGGGATGAGGGGTGGATGGATGAGTGATGAGAGCAGTGTAGGTGAGAGTGATGGGATGAGGGGTGGATGGATGAGTGATGAGAGCAGTGTAGGTGAGAGTGATGGGATGAGAGGTGGATGGATGAGTGATGGGAGCAGTGTAGGTGAGAGTGATGGGATGGGGGTGGATGGATGAGTGATGAGAGCAGTGTAGGTGAGTGATGGGATGGGGGTGGATGGATGAGAGTGATGGGATGAGGGGTGGATGGATGAGTGATGAGAGCAGTGTAGGTGAGAGTGATGGGATGGGGGTGGATGGATGAGAGTGATGGAAGCAGTGTAGGTGAGAGTGATAGGATGAGAGGTGGATACTCTCACGTACACTGCTCTCCTACACTTCTCCCATCACTCACTCATCCTTCAACCCCCTCATCCAATCACTCTCACCTACACTGCTCCCATCACTCATCCATCCTTCAACCCCCTCATCCAATCACTCTCACCTACACTGCTCCCATCACTCATCCATCCACCCCCATCCCATCACTCTCACCTACACTGCTCTCATCACTCTCATCCATCCACCCCCATCCCATCACTCTCACCTACACTGCTCCCATCACTCTCATCCATCCACTCCCATCCCATCACTCTCACCTACACTGCTCCCATCACTCATCCATCCACCCCTCATCCCATCACTCTCACCTACACTGCTCCCATCACTCTTCCATCCACCCCCATCCCATCACTCTCACCTACACTGCTCCCATCACTCTCATCCATCCACCCCCATCCCATCACTCTCACCTACACTGCTCCCATCACTCTCATCCATCCACCCCCATCCATCACTCTCACCTACACTGCTCCCATCACTCTCATCCATCCACCCCCATCCCATCACTCTCACCTACACTGCTCCCATCACTCATCCATCCACCCCCATCCCATCACTCTCACCTACACTGCTCCCATCACTCTCATCCATCCAGCCCCATCCCATCACTCTCATCCATCCACCCCCATCCCATCACTCACCTACACTGCTCTCATAACTCATCCATCCACCCCTCATCCCATCACTCTCACCTACACTGCTCCCATCACTCATCCATCCTCCCCCATCACTCTCACCTACACTGCTCCCGTCCCATCACGCTCATCCATCCACCCCCATCCCATCACTCTCATCCATCCACCCCCATCCCATCCCATCACTCTCACCTACACTGCTCCCATCACTCATCCATCCTCCCCCATCCCATCACTCTCACCTACACTGCTCCCATCACTCTCATCCATCCACCCCCATCCCATCACTCTCACCTACACTGCTCCCATCACTCATCCATCCACCCCCATCCCATCACTCTCACCTACACTGCTCCCATCACTCTCATCCACCCCCATCCTATCACTCTCACCTACACTGCTCCCATCACTCATCCATCCACCCCCATCCCATCGGAGTGAGGAAGCAGGGGGCGTCACGGCGTTGGGGAGTGAGGAAGCAGGGGGCGTTACGGCGTTGGGGAGTGAGGAAGCAGGGGGCGTCACGGCGTTGGGGAGTGAGGAAGCAGGGGGCGTCACGGCGTTGGGGAGTGAGGAAGCAGGGGGCGTCACGGCGTTGGGTAGTGAGGAAGAAGGGGGCGTCACGGCGTTGGGGAGTGAGGAAGAAGGGGGCGTCACGGCGTTGGGGAGTGAGGAAGCAGGGGGCGTCACGGCGTTGGGGAGTGAGGAAGCAGGGGGTGTCACGGCGTTGGGGAGTGAGGAAGCAGGGGGCGTCACGGCGTTGGGGAGTGAGGAAGCAGGGGGCGTCACGGCGTTGGGGAGTGAGGAAGCAGGGGGCGTCACGGCGTTGGGGAGTGAGGAAGCAGGGGGCGTCACGGCGTTGGTGAGTGAGGAAGCAGGGGGCGTCACGGCGTTGGGGAGTGAGGAAGCAGGGGGCGTCACGGCGTTGGGGAGTGAGGAAGCAGGGGGCGTCACGGCGTTGGGGAGTGAGGAAGCAGGGGGCGTCACGGCGTTGGGGAGTGAGGAAGCAGGGGGCGTCACGGCGTTGGGGAGTGAGGAAGCAGGGGGCGTCACGGCGTTGGGGAGTGAGGAAGCAGGGGGCGTCACGGCGCGTCACTGCATCTTGTGAGGTCACTTACGCCGCTGTCATGTGACCCAGGAAGTTGGTGTTCAGCAGGTGGCTCATGGTTGCCATGACGATGCCATCAGGGTTTCCCAGAAGAGACAGGAAGTGATCAGGATCCCGCACAGAGGTTACCAGAGCCAGGTCAAGGAAGGTCACGACCCCTAGGACAGTTAATGTATCATCAGCACAACAGCAAAGAACTCAAAAGACTACGCCCCCTCCCTGTGTGACTGACCCATGTGACTAACCCCCGCCCGGTGTGACTGACCCCGCCCCCTCCCTGTGTGACTGACCCCGCCCCCTCCCTGTGTGACTGACCCCGCCCCCTCCCTGTGTGACTAACCCCGCCCCCTCCCTGTGTGACTAACCCCGCCCCCTCCCTGTGTGACTGACCCCGCCCCCTCCCTGTGTGACTGACCCCGCCCCCTCCCTGTGTGACTAACCCCGCCCCCTCCCTGTGTGACTAACCCGTGTGACTGACCCCCTCCCTGTGTGACTAACCCCGCCCCCTCCCTGTGTGACTGACCCCGCCCCCTCCCTGTGTGACTAACCCCGCCCCCTCCCTGTGTGACTGACCCCGCCCCCTCCCTGTGTGACTGACCCCGCCCCCTCCCTGTGTGACTAACCCCGCCCCCTCCCTGTGTGACTGACCCCGCCCCCTCCCTGTGTGACTAACCCCGCCCCCTCCCTGTGTGACTGACCCCGCCCCCTCCCTGTGTGACTGACCCCACTGCTGCCCCGTGTGACTAACCCGTGTGACTGACCCGTGTGACTAACCCCCGCCCGGTGTGACTGACCCCGCCCCCTCCCTGTGTGACTGACCCGTGTGACTAACCCCCGCCCGGTGTGACTGACCCCGCCCCCTCCCTGTGTGACTGACCCCGCCCCCTCCCTGTGTGACTGACCCCGCCCCCTCCCTGTGTGACTAACCCCGCCCCCTCCCTGTGTGACTAACCCCGCCCCCTCCCTGTGTGACTAACCCCGCCCCCTCCCTGTGTGACTAACCCCGCCCCCTCCCTGTGTGACTAACCCCGCCCCCTTCCTGTGTGACTAACCCCGCCCCCTCCCTGTGTGACTGACCCCGCCCCCTCCCTGTGTGACTGACCCCACTGCTGCCCCGTGTGACTAACCCGTGTGACTGACCCGTGTGACTAACCCCCGCCCGGTGTGACTGACCCCGCCCCCTCCCTGTGTGACTGACCCGTGTGACTAACCCCCGCCCGGTGTGACTGACCCCGCCCCCTCCCTGTGTGACTGACCCGTGTGACTAACCCCCGCCCGGTGTGACTGACCCCGCCCCCTCCCTGTGTGACTGACCCCACTGCTGCCCCGTGTGACTAACCCGTGTGACTGACCCGTGTGACTAACCCCCGCCCGGTGTGACTGACCCCGCCCCCTCCCTGTGTGACTGACCCGTGTGACTAACCCCCGCCCGGTGTGACTGACCCCGCCCCCTCCCTGTGTGACTGACCCCGCCCCCTCCCTGTGTGACTGACCCCGCCCCCTCCCTGTGTGACTGACCCCGCCCCCTCCCTGTGTGACTAACCCCGCCCCCTCCCTGTGTGACTGACCCCACCCCCTCCCTGTGTGACTGACCCCACTGCTGCCCCGTGTGACTAACCCGTGTGACTGACCCGTGTGACTAACCCCCGCCCGGTGTGACTGACCCCGCCCCCTCCCTGTGTGACTGACCCATGTGACTAACCCCCGCCCGGTGTGACTGACCCCGCCCCCTCCCTGTGTGACTGACCCCGCCCCCTCCCTGTGTGACTGACCCCGCCCCCTCCCTGTGTGACTGACCCCGCCCCCTCCCTGTGTGACTAACCCCGCCCCCTCCCTGTGTGACTGACCCCGCCCCCTCCCTGTGTGACTAACCCCGCCCCCTCCCTGTGTGACTAACCCCGCCCCCTCCCTGTGTGACTAACCCCGCCCCCTCCCTGTGTGACTGACCCGTGTGACTAACCCCCGCCCGGTGTGACTGACCCCGTCCCTGTGTGACTGACCCCACTGCTGCCCCGTGTGACTAACCCGTGTGACTGACCCCCTCCCTGTGTGACTGACCCCACTGCTGCCCCGTGTGACTAACCCGTGTGACTGACCCTGTCCCTGTGTGACTGACCCCACTGCTGCCTCGTGTGACTAACCCGTGCGATTGACCCCCGCCCCGTGCGACTGACCCCCACCCCGTGCGACTGACTCCGCCCCCGTGCAACTGACTCCGCCCCGTGTGTGACTGACTCCGCCCCCGTGTGTGACTGACTCCGCCCCTTTGTGTGACTGACTCCGCCCCTTTGTGTGACTGACTCCGCCCCCTTGTGTGACTGACTCCGCCCCCTTGTGTGACTGACTCCGCCCCCTTGTGTGACTGACTCCGCCCCCGTGTGACTGACTCCGCCCCGTGTGACTGACACCCGCCCCCGTGTGACTGACCCCCGCCCCCGTGTGACTGACCCCCGCCCCCGTGTGACTGACCCCCGCCCCCGTGTGACTGACCCCCGCCCCCGTGTGACTGACCCCCGCCCCCGTGTGACTGACCCCCGCCCCCGTGTGACTGACTCCGCTCCCGTGTGACTGACTCCGCCCCCGTGTGACTGACTCCGCCCCGTGTGACTGACTCCGCCCCCGTGTGACTGACCCCGCCCCCGTGTGACTGACCCCGCCCCCGTGTGACCGCCCCCGCCCCCGTGTGACCGACCTTGCCCCCGTGTGACCGACCCCGCCCCCGTGTGACCGACCCCGCCCCCGTGTGACCGACCCCGCCCCTGTGTGACCGACTCCGCCCCTGTGTGACCGACTCCGACCCTGTGTGACCGCCCCCGCCCCTGTGTGACCGACTCCGCCCCTGTGTGACCGACCCCGCCCTGACTCCGCCCGTGTGACTGACCCCGCCCTGACTCCGCCCCCGTGTGACTGACTCCGTCCCCGTGTGACTGACCCCGCCCCCGTGTGACTGACTCCGCCCCCGTGCGACTGACTCCGCCCCCGTGTGACTGACTCCGCCCCCGTGTGACTGACTCCGCCCCCGTGTGACTGACCCCGCCCCCGTGTGACTGACTCCGCCCCCGTGTGACTGACTCCGCCCCTATGTGACCCCGCCCCTGTGTGACTGACTCCGCCCCTGTGTGACTGACTCCGCCCCTGTGTGACTGACCCCGCCCCTGTGTGACTGACCCCGCCCCTGTGTGACTGACCCCGCCCCTGTGTGACTGACCCCGCCCTGTGTGACTGACTCCGCCCCTGTGTGACTGACCCCGCCCTGTGTGACTGACTCCGCCCCTGTGTGACTGACTCCGCCCCTGTGTGACTGACTCCGCCCCTGTGTGACTGACTCCGCCCCTGTGTGACTGACTCCGCCCCTGTGTGACCGACCCCGCCCCTGTGTGACCGCCCCCGCCCCTGTGTGACCGACCCCGCCCCTGTGTGACCGCCCCCGCCCCTGTGTGACCGACCCCGCCCCTGTGTGACCGACCCCGCCCCTGTGTGACCGACCCCGCCCCTGTGTGACCGACCCCGCCCCTGTGTGACCGACTCCGCCCCTGTGTGACCGACTCCACCCTGTGTGACCGACCCCGCCCCTGTGTGACCGACCCCGCCCTGACTCCGCCCCTGTGTGACTGACTCCGCCCGTGTGACTGACCCCACCCTGACTCCGCCCCTGTGTGACTGACTCCGCCCCCGTGTGACTGACTCCGCCCCGTGTGACTGACTCCGCCCCCGTGTGACTGACTCCGCCCCCGTGTGACTGACCCCACCCCTGTGTGACTGACCCCGCCCCCGTGTGACTGACTCCGCCCCCGTGTGACTGACTCCGCCCCCGTGTGACTGACTCCGCCCCGTGTGACTGACTCCGCCCCTGTGTGACTGCCCCTGCCCCCGTGTGACTGACCCCGCCCCCGTGTGACTGACTCCGCCCCGTGTGACTGACTCCGCCCCTATGTGACCCCGCCCCTGTGTGACTGACTCCGCCCCTGTGTGACTGACTCCGCCCCTGTGTGACTGACTCCGCCCCTGTGTGACTGACTCCGCCCCTGTGTGACTGACCCCGCCCTGTGTGACTGACTCCGCCCCTGTGTGACTGACCCCGCCCTGTGTGACTGACTCCGCCCCTGTGTGACTGACTCCGCCCCTGTGTGACTGACTCCGCCCCTGTGTGACTGACTCCGCCCCTGTGTGACTGACCCCGCCCCTCTGTGACTGACCCCGCCCAGACAGTAGTCCCCAGTTCGGCTCTGCACAGTCTGGCGGCGTGTCTCCCTCCCGTGGCGTGTCTCCCTCCCGCGGCGTGTCTCCCTCCCGCGGCGTGTCTCCCTCCCGCGGCGTGTCTCCCTCCCGCGGCGTGTCTCCCTCCCGTTGTGCTCTTTGATGGGACACGCGCAGCATCATGCACACACGATGCCACAGCCGGGGAATCTCTCCTGAGACCGCCAGAGAGAATGTCTCATCCTGGGAGAACAGAGGAGCAAACATGTGAGACCCGCGCAGACGCACCAACACACGCCAACTACAGATGCACACTGTCCTCCCCCCCAACCGCACACTGTGCCCCCCCCAACCGCACACTGTGTCCCCCCCCCCCAACCGCACACTGTGCCCCCCCCAACCGCACACTGTGTACCCCCCCCAACCGCACACTGTGTCCCCCCAACCGCACACTGTGCCCCCCCCAACCGCACACTGTGCCCCCCCCAACCGCACACTGTGCCCCCCCCAACCGCACACTGTGTCCCCCCCCCCCAACCGCACACTGTGTCCCCCCAACCGCACACTGTGCCCCCCCAACCGCACACTGTGTCCCCCCCCAACCGCACACTGTGTCCCCCCCCAACCGCACACTGTGTCCCCCCCCAACCGCACACTGTGTTCCCCCCCCAACCGCACACTGTGTTCCCCCCCCAACTGCACACTGTGTCCCCCCCAACCGCACACTGTGCCCCCCCCAACCGCACACTGTGTCCCCCCCCAAACGCACACTGTGTCGTCCCCCCAACCGCACACTGTGTCCCGCCCCCCAACCGCACACTGTGCCCCCTCCAACCGCACACTGTATCCCCCCCAACCGCACACTGTCCCCCCCCCAACCGCACACTGTGTCCCCCCCCAACCGCACACTGTGTCCCCCCCCAACCGCACACTGTGTCCCGCCCCCCAACCGCACACTGTGTCCCGCCCCCCAACCGCACACTGTGTTCCGCCCCCCAACCGCACACTGTGTCCCCCCCCCAACCGCACACTGTGTCCCCCCCCCAACCGCACACTGTGTCCCCCCCCCAACCGCACACTGTGTCCCCCCCCCAACCGCACACTGTGTTCCGCCCCCCAACCGCACACTGTGCCCCCTCCAACCGCACACTGTATCCCCCCCAACCGCACACTGTGTCCCCCCCCAACCGCACACTGTGTCCCGCCCCCCAACCGCACACTGTGTCCCCCCCCAACCGCACACTGTGTCCCCCCCCAACCGCACACTGTGTCCCGCCCCCCAACCGCACACTGTGCCCCCCCCAACCGCACACTGTGCCCCCCAACCGCACACTGTGCCCCCCCCAACCGCACACTGTGCCCCCCCCAACCGCACACTGTGTCCCGCCCCCCAACCGCACACTGTGCCCCCCCAACCGCACACTGTGCCCCCCCCAACCGCACACTGTGCCCCCCCCAACCGCACACTGTGTCCCGCCCCCCAACCGCACACTGTCCCCCCCCCCAACCGCACACTGTCCCTCCCCCCAACCGCACACTGTGTCCCGCCCCCCAACCGCACACTGTGTCCCGCCCCAACCGCACACTGTGTCCCCCCCCAACTGCACACTGTGTCCCCCCCAACTGCACACTGTGTCCCGCCCCCAACCGCACACTGTGTCCTCCCCCAACCGCACACTGTGTCCCCCCCCAACCGCACACTGTGTCCCCCCCCAACTGCACACTGTCCCCCCCCCAACTGCACACTGTGTCCCGCCCCCAACCGCACACTGTGTCCTCCCAACCGCACACTGTGTCCCGCCCCCCAACCGCACACTGTGCCCCCTCCAACCGCACACTGTATCCCCCCCAACCGCACACTGTGTCCCCCCCCAACCGCACACTGTGTCCCCCCCCAACCACACACTGTGTCCCCCCCCAACCGCACACTGTGTCCCCCCCCAACCGCACACTGTGTCCCGCCCCCAACCGCACACTGTGTCCCCCCCCAACTGCACACTGTGTCCCCCCCAACTGCACACTGTGTCCCGCCCCCAAACCGCACACTGTGTCCCCCCAACCGCACACTGTGTCCTCCCCCAACCGCACACTGTGTCCCCCCCAACCGCACACTGTGTCCCCCCCCCAACCGCACACTGTGTCCCCCCCAACCGCACACTGTGTCCCCCCCCCAACCGCACACGTTGTCCCTCCCCCCAACCGCACACTGTGTCCCCCCCCAACCGCACACTTTGTCTCGCCCCAACCGCACACTGTGCCCCCCCAACCGCACACTGTGTCCCCCCCCATCCGCACACTGTGTGTCCCCCAACCGCACACTGTGTCCCCCCAACCGCACACTGTGTCCCCCCCCAACCGCACACTGTGTCCCCCCCCAACCGCACACTGTGTCCCCCCCCCCAACCGCACATTGTGTCTCCCCCCCCAACCGCACACTGTCCCCCCCCCAACCGCACACTGTCCCCCCCCCAACCGCACACTGTCCCCCCCCCAACTGCACACTGTCCCCCCCCCCAACCGCACACTGTGTGTCCCCCCAACCGCACACTGTGTCTGTTATGTCTAAGTGTTTCTGCTTCACAATAACACACTACCTTGTGGGTGTTTAATTATCCTTCTTTATAGTCTCGGCTGTCTGTCTAATCCCAGATGTTACTCTGCATAGTTCTCACTCTGACCTCTGACCCAGGAAGCAGAGTGGTGATATCACAGCATCGCATGACAGTGACCAGGAAGTACCCAATACACTACATTTCCTCCTCTTCTCAAACACTTCCCATAGAACATAAACTAAAATAACCAACAATAATAACTGTATTTATCTATCTATATAAACCAATATCTAAAGCAGGGGAGCGCACACTTTTTGAGCTGTGCCCCCCTGCCTGCTCCCCCTCGCTCTTGCGTCACCCTCACCTTGTTTGGCGGCATGAAATGACGCCTCGGGGTCACGTGACCCCGTTGCCACGGAGACGTACGCATGACGTCACTCCGCATGACACCGGTTGCCATGATTTAAAGTTCCAAGTTAATCTTCCCCCGAGTAGGTCTCTGAAAACTCTTCTCCGCTCTCCGCGTGGTCTCACACTCTTTCTGTCAGCCATCGTCGGACCAGTGGTTTGCTGGAACAACGGATCCGCTCTTCCAGGTGCTCAGGAGGTCACTGCTACGGCCTCTCTGGGGTCGTCCTCCAGGTGCTCAGGAGGTCACTGCTACTGCCTCTCTGGGGTCGTCCTCCAGGTGCTCAGGAGGTCACTGCTACGGCCTCTCTGGGGTCGTCCTCCAGGTGCTCAGGAGGTCACTGCTACTGCCTCTCTGGGGTCGTCCTCCAGGTGCTCAGGAGGTCACTGCTACTGCCTCTCTGGGGTCGTCCTCCAGGTGCTCAGGAGGACACTGCTACGGCCTCTCTGGGGTCATCCACCAGGTGCTCAGGAGGTCACTGCTACTGCCTCTCTGGGGTCGTCCTCCAGGTGCTCAGGAGGTCACTGCTACGGCCTCTCTGGGGTCGTCCTCCAGGTGCTCAGGAGGTCACTGCTACGGCCTCTCTGGGGTCGTCCTCCAGGTGCTCAGGAGGACACTGCTACTGCCTCTCTGGGGTCGTCCTCCAGGTGCTCAGGAGGTCACTACTACGGCCTCTCTGGGGTCATCCACCAGGTGCTCACTGCTACTGCCTATCTGGGGTCATCCACCAGGTGCTCAGGAGGTCACTGCTACGGCCTCTCTGGGGTCATCCTCCAGGTGCTCAGGAGGTCACTGCTACGGCCTCTCTGGGGTCGTCCTCCAGGTGCTCAGGAGGTCACTACTACGGCTTCTCTGGGGTCATCCACCAGGTGCTCAGGAGGTCACTGCTACTGCCTCTCTGGGGTCGTCCTCCAGGTGCTCAGGAGGTCACTGCTACTGCCTCTCTGGGGTCGTTCTCCAGGTGCTCAGGAGGTCACTGCTACTGCCTCTCTGGGGTCGTCCTCCAGGTGCTCAGGAGGTCACTGCTACTGCCTCTCTGGGGTCGTCCTCCAGGTGCTCAGGAGGTCACTGCTACGGCCTCTCTGGGGTCGTTCTCCAGGTGCTCAGGAGGTCACTGCTACGGCCTCTCTGGGGTCGTCCTCCAGGTGCTCAGGAGGTCACTGCTACGGCCTCTCTGGGGTCATCCACCATGTGCTCAGGAGGTCACTGCTACTGCCTCTCTGGGGTCGTCCTCCAGGTGCTCAGAAGGTCACTGCTACGGCCTCTCTGGGGTCGTCCCCCAGGTGCTCAGGAGGTCACTGCTACTGTCTCTCTGGGGTCATCCTCCAGGTGCTCAGGAGGTCACTGCTACGGCCTCTCTGGGGTCATCCACCAAGTGCTCAGGAGGTCACTGCTACTGCCTCTCTGGGGTCATCCCCCAGGTGCTCAGGAGGTCACTGCTACGGCCTCTCTGGGGTCGTCCTCCAGGTGCTCAGGAGGTCACTGCTACGGCCTCTCTGGGGTCGTCCTCCAGGTGCTCAGGAGGTCACTGCTACGGCCTCTCTGGGGTCATCCTCCAGGTGCTCAGGAGGTCACTGCTACGGCCTCTCTGGAGTCATCCACCAGGTGCTCAGGAGGTCACTGCTACGGCCTCTCTGGGGTCATCCACCAGGTGCTCAGGAGGTCACTGCTACTGCCTCTCTGGGGTCGTCCTCCAGGTGCTCAGGAGGTCACTGCTACTGCCTCTCTGGGGTCGTCCTCCAGGTGCTCAGGAGGTCACTGCTACGGCCTCTCTGGGGTCGTCCTCCAGGTGCTCAGGAGGTCACTGCTACGGCCTCTCTGGGGTCATCCACCAGGTGCTCACTGCTACTGCCTATCTGGGGTCATCCACCAGGTGCTCAGGAGGTCACTGCTACGGCCTCTCTGGGGTCGTCCTCCAGGTGCTCAGGAGGTCACTGCTACGGCCTCTCTGGGGTCATCCACCAGGTGCTCACTGCTACTGCCTATCTGGGGTCATCCACCAGGTGCTCAGGAGGTCACTGCTACGGCCTCTCTGGGGTCATCCTCCAGGTGCTCAGGAGGTCACTGCTACGGCCTCTCTGGGGGTCGTCCTCCAGGTGCTCAGGAGGTCACTGCTACGGCCTCTCTGGGGTCGTCCTCCGGGTGCTCAAGAGGTCACTGCTACGGCCTCTCTGGGGTCGTCCTCCAGGTGCTCAGGAGGTCACTGCTACGGCCTCTCTGGGGTCGTCCTCCAGGTGCTCAGGAGGTCACTGCTACGGCCTCTCTGGGGTCGTCCTCCAGGTGCTCAGGAAGTCACTGCTACGGCCTCTCTGGGGTCGTCCTCCAGGTGCTTAGGAGGTCACTGCTACGGCCTCTCTGGGGTCGTCCTCCAGGTGCTCAGGAGGTCACTGCTACGGCCTCTCTGGGGTCGTCCTCCAGGTGCTCAGGAGGTCACTGCTACTGCCTCTCTGCGGTCGTCCTCCAGGTGCTCAGGAGGTCACTGCTACGGTCTCTCTGGGGTCGTCCTCCATGTGCTCAGGAGGTCACTGCTACAGCCTCTCTGGGGTCATCCTCCAGGTGCTCATCCCATACTCCTGGATCCATCACTGGTTGAGACGGTTGCAGAGCATCTCCTCCTCTCCCCTCGCAGAGCATCTCCTCCTCTCCCCTTGTAGAGCATCTCCTCCTCTCCCCTCGCAGAGCATCTCCTCCCCTCGCAGAGCATCTCCTCCTCTCCAACCGCCGGCATTGTCTCCTCCTCTCCCTGCAAAGCGTCTCCCACCACAGAGCATCTCCCCGCCGTATCTTCCTCAGTATGTCTCTCCACGCAAAGTGTCTCCCACCGCAGAGCATCTCCCCGCCGTATCTTCCTCAGTATGTCTCTCCACGCAAAGTGTCTCCCACCGCAGAGCATCTCCCCGCCGTATCTTCCTCAGTATGTCTCCCCACGCAAAGTGTCTCCCACCGCAGAGCATCTCCCCGCCGTATCTTCCTCAGTATGTCTCCCCACGCAAAGTGTCTCCCACCGCAGAGCATTTCCCCGCCGTATCTTCCTCAGTATGTCTCCCCACGCAAAGTGTCTCCCACCGCAGAGCATCTCCCCGCCATATCTTCCTCAGTATGTCTCCCCACGCAAAGTGTCTCCTCTGGGTCCCCTACCTGCAGAGCGTCTCCCCCCGCAGAGCGTCTTCCCCCGCATCTCCCCCTTCAGAGCGTTTACCCCCTCCGCACAGACCATCTCCCCCCGCACAGAGCGTCACTTCCCCCCGCAGAGCGTCACCTCCCCCCGCACAGAGCGTCACCCCCCCTGCAGAGCGTCACCCCCCGCAGAGCGTCACCCCCCCGCAGAGCGTCACCCCCCCCGCAGAGCGTCACCTCCCCCCGCAGAGCGTCACCTCCCCCGCAGAGCGTCACCTCCCCCCGCAGAGCGTCACCCCCCCGCAGAGCGTCACCTCCCCCCGCAGAGCGTCACCTCCCCCGCAGAGCGTCACCTCCCCCCGCAGAGCGTCACCTCCCCGTCACCTGGTTCAGTTGCTGGAGCACAAGGTGGAAAATCCCATCATATAATCCAGAGCCCAGAGGTGGAGAAAAGACCGTCTGCAAGAGAGAGAGAGAGAGAGACTGTCTGCAAGAGAGAGAGACTGTCTGCAAGAGAGAGAGAGACCGTCTGCAAGAGAGAGAGAGAGACTGTCTGCAAGAGAGAGAGACCGTCTGCAAGAGAGAGAGAGAGAGACCGTCTGCAAGAGAGAGAGAGAGAGACTGTCTGCAAGAGAGAGTGTCTGCAAGAGAGAGAGACTGTCTGCAAGAGAGAGAGAGACCGTCTGCAAGAGAGCGAGAGAGAGACTGTCTGCAAGAGAGCGAGAGTGAGACTGTCTGCAAGAGAGAGAGAGAGAGACTGTCTGCAAGAGAGAGAGAGACTGTCTGCAAGAGAGAGAGAGAGAGAGAGAGACTGTTTGCAAGAGAGAGACTGTCTGCAAGAGAGCGAGAGAGAGACTGTCTGCAAGAGAGAGAGAGTCTGTCTGCAAGAGAGAGACTGTCTGCAAGAGAGCGAGAGAGAGACTGTCTGCAAGAGAGCGAGATAGAGACTGTCTGCAAGAGAGAGAGACTGTCTGCAAGAGAGAGAGACTGTCTGCAAGAGTGCGAGAGAGACTGTCTGCAAGAGAGAGAGACTGCAAGAGAGACCGTCTGCAAGAGAGCGTGAGAGAGAGACTGTCTGCAAGAGAGAGAGACCATCTGCAAGAGAGAGAGAGACTGTCTGCAAGAGAGAGAGAGACCATCTGCAAGAGAGAGAGACCGTCTGCAAGAGAGCGAGAGAGATTGTCTGCAAGAGAGAGACACCATCTGCAAGAGAGCGAGACCGTCTGCAAGAGAGCGAGACCGTCTGCAAGAGAGCGAGACCGTCTGCAAGAGAGCGAGACCAGACCGTCTGCAAGAGAGTGAGACCGTCTGCAAGAGAGCGAGACCGTCTGCAAGAGAGCGAGACCGTCTGCAAGAGAGCGAGACCGTCTGCAAGAGAGAGAGACCGTCTGCAAGAGAGAGACCGTCTGCAAGAGAGAGAGACCGTCTGCAAGAGAGAGACCGTCTGCAATAGAGCGAGAGAGAGACTGCAAGAGAGAGAGAGACCGTCAGAGAGAGTGCCAGAGAGAGAAAGCCAGAGAGACCGCCAAAGAGAGAGACCGCCAGAGAGAGAGACGGGCTGTGACGTGGGGTGCTGTGATATCTCAGGGTTGCACCCTGAAGATACGGCCCACGACATGGGAACATGTGTATAAACGCATTATCGCTGTGTTCCCCCTGTGAATGTATGTCCCTGTCCCTTCCTATGTGTTTGTATTGTACTGTTTGTGGGCTAAGTGGGATTGGACCCATTCCCTAAGTAATCCAGGTAGAAGAGACATTCCCAATGAAACTGAGAGTGGGTGGTTTATTCCACTTGCCTTATGGATATACTCATTCTCAGTGCTGGATATTGATTGACCTTGCCTATGGTTCTGGATTTAATCTATTATTACCAGCCTGGTACTAGAGCACTCCTACAGTGTGTCCCATTCCCTAAGCAGCCTGTTTGGGTTATAGCTCCGGAACCGCTGGGGCTAGCAACTAGTTTCCGGTACCGCCATACCTTGCTAGAAGGGGTGAAACTTTGTGGCGGGAAATCCAGAGTCTCAGGGAACCTCTTCCTGGTAATTGAAAAATGATTATTTTGCTGGAAAGAATCAGTGTCATATCCTTGCCTTTGAAATGTCCCAATCTGCTAAATTGCCATAACTTCGGTTCCGGAGGTCCTAGAAACTCCACGCAGGGGTCCGCCGATAGTGGACCCTGTGAGCCAGTAGGACAGCCTATCCCACGAATCCTAATCCTTTAGCGGGTCGGGGTTCACCCCAGTAAAAAAAAAGGGGACATTGGAAGTTTTATTCCGACATTCCCAAGGCTAGTGCTCAGGGTGCCGGCGTTGCGACGTGCGTGCGCTTACGTGCAGCGCTGAGATCGGGACTCTTACCTGTGTTCCTATGGTAGTATCTAAAGTGCCCTGCGTTGCTGTAGCGCTTCGACGCTGCTACATTTTGGCCCGACAAGTAGATAGGTGTTTTAGGCTGCAGTCACATGAGCTGGTCAGCCAATGAGGGCGAACCAGCTTCGTGATGCGACCATGACGCGTTTGCCACGTCCCGATGTCCTGCAGCCTTCTGCACCCATCGCTGGGGCTGCAGGAACGTGCACATGTACTGGCACCCTGAGGTCAGCCTAATGAAGGAACAGCTGGCCAGGTGACGACCCTTCCTTCCATACTAATGCCTCTGCTGCCTGTCCAATGAAGCCAGTGGGGGGCCCATCAAAGGGAGTCATCTAAATTGAGAGGACTCTTGTGTAAGGGGGCTACTTCTCACCCCTCCCGGCCTGTCAGCCTGGAAACCACTTGGGTGTAATCTAACACTTGTTAAGGCGGCCCCAGTCTCACAGAACCTGTTTCACACTCCAAGGGATTAAAAGTGTCAGCAGTTCGCGCCTAACTCGGTTCAAAGGCGGCCAGAAAAAACCCTTTGATGCGCGCAGACATTCTGGCCTCTCTCTGAAGTTTGAGGTATAAGTGAAAGGCCCAAACTGTTCCTGTGTGTCTTAGAACAGCTCAGCCTGCCGCAGCCTGTCTCTGCACCCGGTTCCTGTGTGTCTTAGAACAGCTCAGCCTGCCGCAGCCTGTCTCTGCACCCGGTTCCTGTGTGTCTTAGAACAGCTCAGCCTGCCGGCAGTCTGTCTCTGCACCCGGTTCCTGTGTGTCTTAGAACAGCTCAGCCTGCCGCAGTCTGTCTCTGCACCCGGTTCCTGTGTGTCTTAGAACAGCTCAGCCTGCCGCAGCCTGTCTCTGCACCCGGTTCCTGTGTGTCTTAGAACAGCTCAGCCTGCCGCAGTCTGTCTCTGCACCCCGGTTCCTGTGTGTCTTAGAACAGCTCAGCCTGCCGCAGTCTGTCTCTGCACCCCGGTTCCTGTGTGTCTTAGAACAGCTCAGCCTGCCGCAGTCTGTCTCTGCACCCGGTTCCTGTGTGTCTTAGAACAGCTCAGCCTGCCGCAGTCTGTCTCTGCACCCGGTTCCTGTGTGTCTTAGAAACAGCTCAGCCTGCCGGCAGTCTGTCTCTGCACCCGGTTCCTGTGTGTCTTAGAACAGCTCAGCCTGCCGCAGTCTGTCTCTGCACCCCGGTTCCTGTGTGTCTTAGAACAGCTCAGCCTGCCGCAGTCTGTCTCTGCAACCCGGTTCCTGTGTGTCTTAGAACAGCTCAGCCTGCCGCAGTCTGTCTCTGCACCCGGTTCCTGTGTGTCTTAGAACAGCTCAGCCTGCCGCAGTCTGTCTCTGCACCCGGTTCCTCTGTGTCTTAGAACAGCTCAGGCCTGCCGCAGTCTGTCTCTGCACCCGGTTCCTGTGTGTCTTAGAACAGCTCAGCCTGCCGCAGTCTGTCTCTGCACCCGGTTCCTGTGTGTCTTAGAACAGCTCAGCCTGCCGCAGTCTGTCTCTGCACCCGGTTCCCGTGTGTCTTAGAACAGCTCAGCCTGCCGCAGTCTGTCTCTGCACCCGGTTCCTGTGTGTCTTAGAACAGCTCAGCCTGCCGCAGTCTGTCTCTGCACCCGGTTCCTGTGTGTCTTAGAACAGCTCAGCCTGCCGCAGTCTGTCTCTGCACCCGGTTCCTGTGTGTCTTAGAACAGATCAGCCTGCCGCAGTCTGTCTCTGCACCCGGTTCCTGTGTGTCTTAGAACAGCTCAGCCTGCCGCAGTCTGTCTCTGCGCACCGGTTCCTGTGTGTCTTAGAACAGATCAGCCTGCCGCAGTCTGTCTCTGCACCCGGTTCCTGTGTGTCTTAGAACAGCTCAGCCTGCCGCAGTCTGTCTCTGCACCCGGTTCCTGTGTGTCTTAGAACAGCTCAGCCTGCCGCAGTCTGTCTCTGCACCCGGTTCCTGTGTGTCTTAGAACAGCTCAGCCTGCCGCAGTCTGTCTCTGCACCCGGTTCCTGTGTGTCTTAGAACAGCTCAGCCTGCCGCAGTCTGTCTCTGCACCCGGTTCCTGTGTGTCTTAGAACAGCTCAGCCTGCCGCAGTCTGTCTCTGCACCCGGTTCCTGTGTGTCCTTAGAACAGCTCAGCCTGCCGCAGTCTGTCTCTGCACCCGGTTCCTGTGTGTCTTAGAACAGCTCAGCCTGCCGCAGTCTGTCTCTGCACCCGGTTCCTGTGTGTCTTAGAACAGCTCAGCCTGCCGCAGTCTGTCTCTGCACCCGGTTCCTGTGTGTCTTAGAACAGATCAGCCTGCCGCAGTCTGTCTCTGCACCCGGTTCCTGTGTGTCTTAGAACAGATCAGCCTCCTGCCGCAGTCTGTCTCTGCACCCGGTTCCTGTGTCTTAGAACAGCTCAGCCTGCCGCAGTCTGTCTCTGCACCCGGTTCCTGTGTGTCTTAGAACAGCTCAGCCTGCCGCAGTCTGTCTCTGCACCCGGTTCCTGTGTGTCTTAGAACAGATCAGCCTGTCGCAGTCTGTCTCTGCACCCGGTTCCTGTGTGTCTTAGAACAGCTCAGCCTGCCGCAGTCTGTCTCTGCACCCGGTTCCTGTGTGTCTTAGAACAGCTCAGCCTGCCGCAGAGTCTGTCTCTGCACCCGGTTCCTGTGTGTCTTAGAACAGCTCAGCCTGTCGCAGTCTGTCTCTGCACCCGGTTCCTGTGTGTCTTAGAACAGATCAGCCTGCCGCAGTCTGTCTCTGCACCCGGTTCCTGTGTGTCTTAGAACAGCTCAGCCTGCCGCAGTCTGTCTCTGCACCCGGTTCCTGTGTGTCTTAGAACAGCTCAGCCTGCCGCAGTCTGTCTCTGCACCCGGTTCCTGTGTGTCTTAGAACAGCTCAGCCTGCCGCAGTCTGTCTCTGCACCCGGTTCCTGTGTGTCTTAGAACAGCTCAGCCTGCCGCAGTCTGTCTCTGCACCCGGTTCCTGTGTGTCTTAGAACAGCTCAGCCTGTCGCAGTCTGTCTCTGCACCCGGTTCCTGTGTGTCTTAGAACAGCTCAGCCTGCCGCAGTCTGTCTCTGCACCCGGTTCCTGTGTGTCTTAGAACAGCTCAGCCTGCCGCAGTCTGTCTCTGCACCCGGTTCCTGTGTGTCTTAGAACAGCTCAGCCTGTCGCAGTCTGTCTCTGCACCCGGTTCCTGTGTGTCTTAGAACAGATCAGCCTGCCGCAGTCTGTCTCTGCACCCGGTTCCTGTGTGTCTTAGAACAGCTCAGCCTGCCGCAGTCTGTCTCTGCACCCGGTTCCTGTGTGTCTTAGAACAGCTCAGCCTGCCGCAGTCTGTCTCTGCACCCGGTTCCTGTGTTGTCTTAGAACAGCTCAGCCTGCCGCAGTCTGTCTCTGCACCCGGTTCCTGTGTGTCTTAGAACAGCTCAGCCTGCCGCAGTCTGTCTCTGCACCCGGTTCCTGTGTGTCTTAGAACAGCTCAGCCTGTCGCAGTCTGTCTCTGCACCCGGTTCCTGTGTGTCTTAGAACAGCTCAGCCTGCCGCAGTCTGTCTCTGCACCCGTTCCTGTGTGTCTTAGAACAGCTCAGCCTGCCGCAGTCTGTCTCTGCACCCGGTTCCTGTGTGTCTTAGAACAGCTCAGCCTGCCGCAGTCTGTCTCTGCACCCGGTTCCTGTGTGTCTTAGAACAGCTCAGCCTGCCGCAGTCTGTCTCTGCACCCGGTTCCCGTGTGTCTTAGAACAGCTCAGCCTGTCGCAGTCTGTCTCTGCACCCGGTTCCCGTGTGTCTTAGAACAGCTCAGCCTGCCGCAGTCTGTCTCTGCACCCGGTTCCTGTGTGTCTTAGAACAGCTCAGCCTGTCGCAGTCTGTCTCTGCACCCGGTTCCTGTGTGTCTTAGAACAGCTCAGCCTGCCGCAGTCTGTCTCTGCACCCGGTTCCTGTGTGTCTTAGAACAGCTCAGCCTGCCGCAGTCTGTCTCTGCACCCGGTTCCTGTGTGTCTTAGAACAGCTCAGCCTGCCGCAGTCTGTCTCTGCACCCGGTTCCTGTGTGTCTTAGAACAGCTCAGCCTGCCGCAGTCTGTCTCTGCACCCGGTTCCCGTGTGTCTTAGAACAGCTCAGCCTGTCGCAGTCTGTCTCTGCACCCGGTTCCCGTGTGTCTTAGAACAGCTCAGCCTGCCGCAGTCTGTCTCTGCACCCGGTTCCTGTGTGTCTTAGAACAGCTCAGCCTGCCGCAGTCTGTCTCTGCACCCGGTTCCTGTGTGTCTTAGAACAGCTCAGCCTGCCGCAGTCTGTCTCTGCACCCGGTTCCTGTGTGTCTTAGAACAGCTCAGCCTGCCGCAGTCTGTCTCTGCACCCGGTTCCTGTGTGTCTTAGAACAGCTCAGCCTGCCGCAGTCTGTCTCTGCACCCGGTTCCCGTGTGTCTTAGAACAGCTCAGCCTGTCGCAGTCTGTCTCTGCACCCGGTTCCCGTGTGTCTTAGAACAGCTCAGCCTGCCGCAGTCTGTCTCTGCACCCGGTTCCTGTGTGTCTTAGAACAGATCAGCCTGCCGCAGTCTGTCTCTGCACCCGGTTCCTGTGTGTCTTAGAACAGATCAGCCTGCCGCAGTCTGTCTCTGCACCCGGTTCCTGTGTGTCTTAGAACAGATCAGCCTGCCGCAGTCTGTCTCTGCACCCGGTTCCTGTGTGTCTTAGAACAGCTCAGCCTGCCGCAGTCTGTCTCTGCACCCGGTTCCTGTGTGTCTTAGAACAGCTCAGCCTGCCGCAGTCTGTCTCTGCACCCGGTTCCTGTGTGTCTTAGAACAGCTCAGCCTGTCGCAGTCTGTCTCTGCACCCGGTTCCTGTGTGTCTTAGAACAGCTCAGCCTGCCGCAGTCTGTCTCTGCACCCGGTTCCTGTGTGTCTTAGAACAGATCAGCCTGCCGCAGTCTGTCTCTGCACCCGGTTCCTGTGTGTCTTAGAACAGATCAGCCTGCCGCAGTCTGTCTCTGCACCCGGTTCCTGTGTGTCTTAGAACAGCTCAGCCTGCCGCAGACTGTCTCTGCACCCGGTTCCTGAGGGGACTGGGTCTGCATACCGCGCGGGGTGTACTGGGGGTCTCTTCCGGGAGACTAAGTTCCTGGGTCAGGACTCTGACTGGACTATGGGAACAAATCCCGTCTGTGTGAGGGGCCGGTTCCATACGCGCTGGTTCCCTCCTGGGACAAGAAACCAAGTCTCTTTGAATAATTCCTCCTGCTGCCACAGAGAGCTGAGACCTTTACCAATTGCACCAACTAACCAGTGGAGGTCGGTCCCCGGATAGCGGGACAGCCTCTACCGGTAACTGCGCCAAGGACTGGTTTTATCTGTTGTGCGCCCGCTCTCCATGCGGCCCCCAGGACATTGCTGTACCCCATAACGGACTGTTTCCCCAACCCGGAAACACAGGGATAATGCGGCTCCCCCGGCACCAGCTCCGGGCAAGCTGCTCCGTGGGGAGAAACCCAATCCCTTCCCAGGAGGGAGGCGGGTCACAAAGCGGATAAGTGTGCGTTTTCTGTGCGTTTTCTGTGCGTCTGTGTACGCTTCTATTCTCCCTGCAAATAAACACAGTTTCCTGCACTCCGTGTCTTGCGATGGCGATCTAACGAATTTGCGGGGTCTGCTCAGTACCGTTACGTGACACCGGCAGAGAGAGCGAGAGACCGGCAGAGAGAGCGAGAGACCGGCAGAGAGAGCGAGAGACCGGCAGAGAGAGCGAGAGACCGGCAGAGAGAGCGAGAGAGACCGGCAGAGAGAGCGAGAGACCGGCAGAGAGAGCGAGAGAGACCGGCAGAGAGAGCGAGAGAGACCGGCAGAGAGAGCGAGAGAGACCGGCAGAGAGAGCGAGAGAGACCGGCAGAGAGAGCGAGAGAGACCGGCAGAGAGAGCGAGAGAGACCGGCAGAGAGAGCGAGAGAGACCGGCAGAGAGAGCGAGAGAGACCGGCAGAGAGAGCGAGAGAGACCGGCAGAGAGAGCGAGAGACCGGCAGAGAGAGCGAGAGACCGGCAGAGAGAGCGAGAGACCGGCAGAGAGAGCGAGAGACCGGCAGAGAGAGCGAGAGAGACCGGCAGAGAGAGCGAGAGAGACCGGCAGAGAGAGCGAGAGAGACCGGCAGAGAGAGAGAGAGACCGGCAGAGAGAGCGAGAGAGACCGGCAGAGAGAGAGAGAGACCGGCAGAGAGAGCGAGAGACCGGCAGAGAGAGCGAGAGACCGGCAGAGAGAGCGAGAGACCGGCAGAGAGAGCGAGAGACCGGCAGAGAGAGCGAGAGACCGGCAGACAGAGCGAGAGACCGGCAGAGAGAGCGAGAGACCGGCAGAGAGAGCGAGAGAGACCGGCAGAGAGAGCGAGAGAGACCGGCAGAGAGAGAGAGAGACCGGCAGAGAGAGCGAGAGAGACCGGCAGAGAGAGAGAGAGACCGGCAGAGAGAGCGAGAGACCGGCAGAGAGAGCGAGAGACCGGCAGAGAGAGCGAGAGACCGGCAGAGAGAGCGAGAGACCGGCAGAGAGAGCGAGAGACCGGCAGAGAGAGCGAGAGACCGGCAGAGAGAGCGAGAGACCGGCAGAGAGACCGGCAGAGAGAGCGAGAGAGACCGGCAGAGAGAGCGAGCGAGACCGGCAGAGAGAGCGAGAGAGACCGGCAGAGAGAGCGAGAGAGACCGGCAGAGAGAGCGAGAGACCGGCAGAGAGAGCGAGAGACCGGCAGAGAGAGCGAGAGACCGGCAGAGAGAGCGAGAGACCGGCAGAGAGAGCGAGAGAGACCGGCAGAGAGAGCGAGAGAGACCGGCAGAGAGAGCGAGAGAGACCGGCAGAGAGAGAGAGAGACCGGCAGAGAGAGCGAGAGAGACCGGCAGAGAGAGAGAGAGACCGGCAGAGAGAGCGAGAGACCGGCAGAGAGAGCGAGAGACCGGCAGAGAGAGCGAGAGACCGGCAGACAGAGCGAGAGACCGGCAGAGAGAGCGAGAGACCGGCAGAGAGAGCGAGAGAGACCGGCAGAGAGAGCGAGAGAGACCGGCAGAGAGAGAGAGAGACCGGCAGAGAGAGCGACAGAGACCGGCAGAGAGAGAGAGAGACCGGCAGAGAGAGCGAGAGACCGGCAGAGAGAGCGAGAGACCGGCAGAGAGAGCGAGAGACCGGCAGAGAGAGCGAGAGAGACCGGCAGAGAGCGCGAAAGAGACCGGCAGAGAGAGCGAGAGAGACCGGCAGAGAGAGAGAGAGACCGGCAGAGAGAGCGAGAGACCGGCAGAGAGAGCGAGAGACCGGCAGAGAGAGCGAGAGAGACCGGCAGAGAGAGCGAGAGAGACCGGCAGAGAGAGCGAGAGACCGGCAGAGAGAGCGAGAGACCGGCAGAGAGAGCGAGAGACCGGCAGAGAGAGCGAGAGACCGGCAGAGAGAGCGAGAGACCGGCAGAGAGAGCGAGAGACCGCAGAGAGAGCGAGAGACCGGCAGAGAGAGCGAGAGAGACGGCAGAGAGAGCGAGAGAGACCGGCAGAGAGAGCGAGAGACCGGTAGAGAGAGCGAGAGAGACCGGCAGAGAGAGCGAGAGAGACCGGCAGAGAGAGCAAGAGAGACCGGCAGAGAGAGCGAGAGAGACCGGCAGAGAGAGCGAGAGACCGGCAGAGAGAGCGAGAGACCGGCAGAGAGAGCGAGAGACCGGCAGAGAGAGCGAGAGACCGGCAGAGAGAGCGAGAGACCGGCAGAGAGAGCGAGAAAGACCGGCAGAGAGAGCGAGAGAGACCGGCAGAGAGAGAGAGAGACCGGCAGAGAGAGCGAGAGAGACCGGCAGAGAGAGAGAGAGACCGGCAGAGAGAGCGAGAGACCGGCAGAGAGAGCGAGAGACCGGCAGACAGAGCGAGAGACCGGCAGAGAGAGCGAGAGAGACCGGCAGAGAGAGCGAGAGAGACCGGCAGAGAGAGCGAGAGAGACCGGCAGAGAGAGCGAGAGAGACCGGCAGAGAGAGCGAGAGACCGGCAGAGAGAGCGAGAGACCGGCAGAGAGAGCGAGAGAGACCGGCAGAGAGAGAGAGAGACCGGCAGAGAGAGAGAGAGACCGGCAGAGAGAGCGAGAGACCGGCAGAGAGAGCGAGAGACCGGCAGAGAGAGCGAGAGAGACCGGCAGAGAGAGCGAGAGAGACCGGCAGAGAGAGAGAGAGACCGGCAGAGAGAGCGAGAGAGACCGGCAGAGAGAGAGAGAGAGACCGGCAGAGAGAGCGAGAGAGACCGGCAGAGAGAGCGAGAGACCGGCAGAGCGAGCGAGAGACCGCAGAGAGAGCGAGAGACCGGCAGAGAGAGCGAGAGACCGGCAGAGAGAGCGAGAGAGACCGGCAGAGAGAGAGAGAGACCGGCAGAGAGAGCGAGAGAGACCGGCAGAGAGAGCGAGAGACCGGCAGAGAGAGCGAGAGAGACCGGCAGAGAGAGCGAGAGAGACCGGCAGAGAGAGCGAGAGAGACCGGCAGAGAGAGCGAGAGACCGGCAGAGAGAGTGAGAGACCGGCAGAGAGAGCGAGAGACCGGCAGAGAGAGCGAGAGACCGGCAGAGAGAGCGAGAGACCGGCAGAGAGAGCGAGAGACCGGCAGAGAGAGCGAGAGAGACCGACAGAGAGAGCGAGAGAGACCGGCAGAGAGAGAGAGAGACCGGCAGAGAGAGCGAGAGAGACCGGCAGAGAGAGAGAGAGACCGGCAGAGAGAGCGAGAGAGACCGGCAGAGAGAGAGAGAGACCGGCAGAGAGAGCGAGAGAGACCGGCAGATAGAGAGAGAGACCGGCAGAGAGAGCGAGAGAGACCGGCAGAGAGAGAGACCGGCAGAGAGAGCGAGAGAGACCGGCAGAGAGAGCGAGATTGTTAAAGACATGCAAAGATGAAAGACAGAGTAAGGCCTATATTACAGTGCGCATGGCGCGTCAATGAGAAATACCTGTCTCCATATGACAGTGTATCTAGTGCAGACGCGCGTGCGCACGGCAGAGAGCGTGCGCACGGCAGAGAGCGTGCGCACGGCAGAGAGCGTGCACACGGCAGAGAGCGTTGGCACGGCAGAGAGCGTGCGCACAGGCAGAGAGCGTGCGCACGGCAGAGAGCGTTGGCACGGCAGAGAGCGCACACGGCAGAGAGCGTGCGCACGGCAGAGAGCGTGCGCACGGCAGAGAGCGTGCGCACGGCAGAGAGCGTGCGCACGGCAGAGAGCGTTGGCACGGCAGAGAGCGTTGGCACGGCAGAGAGCGTGCGCACGGCAGAGAGCGTGGTCACGGCAGAGAGCGTGGGCACGGCAGAGAGCGTTGGCACGGCAGAGAGCGTGCGCACGGCAGAGAGCGTTGGCACGGCAGAGAGCGTTGGCACGGCAGAGAGCGTTGGCACGGCAGAGAGCGTGCGCACGGCAGAGAGCGTGCGCGCGGCAGAGAGAGTGCGCACGGCAGAGAGCGTTGGGCACGGCAGAGAGCGTGCGCGCGGCAGAGAGCGTTGGGCACGGCAGAGAGCGTGCGCACGGCAGAGAGCGTGCGCACGGCAGAGAGCGTGCGCACGGCAGAGAGCGTTGGCACGGCAGAGCGTGCGCACGGCAGAGAGCGTTGGCACGGCAGAGAGCGTGCGCACGGCAGAGAGCGTTGGCACGGCAGAGAGCGTGCGCACGGCAGAGAGCGTTGGGCACGGCAGAGAGCGTGCGCACGGCAGAGAGCGTGGGCACGGCAGAGAGCGTGCGCACGGCAGAGAGCGTGCGCACGGCAGAGAGCGTGGGCACGGCAGAGAGCGTGCGCACGGCAGAGCGTGCACACGGCAGAGAGCGTGCGCACGGCAGAGAGCGTGGGCACGGCAGAGAGCGTGCGCACGGCAGAGAGCGTTGGCACGGCAGAGAGCGTGCGCACGGCAGAGAGCTTGGCACGGCAGAGAGCGTGCGCACGGCAGAGAGCGTTGGGCACGGCAGAGAGCGTGCGCACGGCAGAGAGCGTGCGCACGGCAGAGAGCGTGCGCACGGCAGAGAGCGTGGCACGGCAGAGAGCGTGCGCACGGGCAGAGAGCGTGCGCACGGCAGAGAGCGTGGCACGGCAGAGAGCGTGCGCACGGCAGAGAGCGTGCGCACGGCAGAGAGCGTGCGCACGGCAGAGAGCGTTGGCACGGCAGAGAGCGTTGGCACGGCAGAGAGCGTGCGCACGGCAGAGAGCGTGCGCACGGCAGAGAGCGTTGGCACGGCAGAGAGCGTGCGCACGGCAGAGAGCGTTGCGCACGGCAGAGAGCGTTGGCACGGCAGAGAGCGTTGGCACGGCAGAGAGCGTGCGCACGGCAGAGAGCGTTGGCACGGCAGAGAGCGTGGCACGGCAGAGAGCGTGGCACGGCAGAGAGCGTTGGCACGGCAGAGAGCGTGCGCACGGCAGAGAGCGTGCGCACGGCAGAGAGCGTGCGCACGGCAGAGAGCGTTGGCACGGCAGAGAGCGTGGGCACGGCAGAGAGCGTGCGCACGGCAGAGAGCGTTGGCACGGCAGAGAGCGTGCGCACGGCAGAGAGCGTTGGCACGGCAGAGAGCGTTGGCACGGCAGAGAGCGTGCGCACGGCAGAGAGCGTGGGCACGGCAGAGAGCGTGGCACGGCAGAGAGCGTGCGCACGGCAGAGAGCGTGCGCACGGCAGAGAGCGTGGCACGGCAGAGAGCGTGCGCACGGCAGAGAGCGTTGGCACGGCAGAGAGCGTGCGCACGGCAGAGAGCGTGCGCACGGCAGAGAGCGTGCGCACGGCAGAGAGCGTGCGCACGGCAGAGAGCGTGCGCACGGCAGAGAGCGTTGGCACGGCAGAGAGCGTGCGCACGGCAGAGAGCGTGCGCACGGCAGAGAGCGTGCGCACGGCAGAGAGCGTGCCGGCAGAGAGCGTGCGCACGGCAGAGAGCGTTGGGCACGGCAGAGAGCGTGCGCACGGCAGAGAGCGTTGCGCACGGCAGAGAGCGTGCGCACGGCAGAGAGCGTGCGCACGCAGAGAGCGTGCGCACGGCAGAGAGCGTGGGCCAGCACGGCAGAGGAGCGTGCGCACGGCAGAGAGCGTGCGCACGGCAGAGAGCGTTGCGCACGGCAGAGAGCGTTGGCACGGCAGAGAGAGCAGTGCGGCACGGCAGAGTGCTTGGCAGCGGCTGGCGGGCGACGGGCAGAGAGCGTTGGCACGGCAGAGAGCGTGCGCACGGCAGAGAGCGTGCGCACTGGCAGAGAGCGTGGGCACGGGCAGAGAGCTGTGCGCACCGGCAGAGAGCGTGCGCACGCAGAGAGCGCACGGCAGAGAGCGTGGGCACGGTAGAGAGCGTGGGCACGGCAGAGAGCGTGCGCACGGCAGAGAGCGTGGGCACGGCAGAGAGCGTGCGCGCGGCAGAGAGCGTGCGCGCGGCAGAGAGCGTTGGCACGGCAGAGAGCGTGCGCACGGCAGAGAGCGTGGGCACGGCAGAGAGCGTGCGCACGGCAGAGAGCGTGCGCACGGCAGAGAGCGTTGGCACGGCAGAGAGCGTGCGCACGGCAGAGAGCGTGGGCACGGCAGAGAGCGTGGGCACGGCAGAGAGCGTGGGCACGGCAGAGAGCGTGGGCACGGCAGAGAGCGTGCGCACGGCAGAGAGCGTGCGCACGGCAGAGAGCGTGCGCACGGCAGAGAGCGTGCGCACGGCAGAGAGCGTGGGCACGGCAGAGAGCGTGCGCACGGCAGAGACCGTGCGCACGGCAGAGAGCGTTGGCACGGCAGAGAGCGTGGGCACGGCAGAGAGCGTGCGCACGGCAGAGAGCGTGGCACGGCAGAGAGCGTGCGCACGGCAGAGAGCGTGCGCACGGCAGAGAGCGTTGGCACGGCAGAGAGCGTGCGCACGGCAGAGAGCGTTGGCACGGCAGAGAGCGTTGGCACGGCAGAGAGCGTGCGCACGGCAGAGAGCGTGCGCACGGCAGAGAGCGTTGGCACGGCAGAGAGCGTGCGCACGGCAGAGAGCGTTGGCACGGCAGAGAGCGTGCGCACGGCAGAGAGCGTGGCACGGCAGAGAGCGTGCGCACGGCAGAGAGCGTTGGCACGGCAGAGAGCGTGGCACGGCAGAGAGCGTGCGCACGGCAGAGAGCGTGCGCACGGCAGAGAGCGTGCGCACGGCAGAGAGCGTTGCACGGCAGAGAGCGTGCGCACGGCAGAGAGCGTGGGCACGGCAGAGAGCGTGGGCACGGCAGAGAGCGTGGGCACGGCAGAGAGCGTGCGCACGGCAGAGAGCGTGCGCACGGCAGAGAGCGTGCGCACGGCAGAGAGCGTGCGCACGGCAGAGAGCGTGGGCACGGCAGAGAGCGTGCGCACGGCAGAGAGCGTGCGCACGGCAGAGAGCGTTGGCACGGCAGAGAGCGTGCGCACGGCAGAGAGCGTTGGCACGGCAGAGAGCGTGCGCACGGCAGAGAGCGTTGGCACGGCAGAGAGCGTGCGCACGGCAGAGAGCGTGGGCACGGCAGAGAGCGTGCGCACGGCAGAGAGCGTGGGCACGGCAGAGAGCGTGCGCACGGCAGAGAGCGTGGGCACGGCAGAGAGCGTGCGCACGGCAGAGAGCGTGGGCACGGCAGAGAGCGTGCGCACGGCAGAGAGCGTGCGCACGGCAGAGAGCGTGCGCACGGCAGAGAGCGTGGGCACGGCAGAGAGCGTGCGCACGGCAGAGAGCGTTGGCACGGCAGAGAGCGTTGGCACGGCAGAGAGCGTGCGCACGGCAGAGAGCGTGGGCACGGCAGAGAGCGTGCGCACGGCAGAGAGCGTTGGCACGGCAGAGAGCGTTGGCACGGCAGAGAGCGTGCGCACGGCAGAGAGCGTGCGCACGGCAGAGAGCGTGGGCACGGCAGAGAGCGTGGGCACGGCAGAGAGCGTGCGCACGGCAGAGAGCGTTGGCACGGCAGAGAGCGTGCGCACGGCAGAGAGCGTGGGCACGGCAGAGAGCGTGCGCACGGCAGAGAGCGTGGGCACGGCAGAGAGCGTGGGCACGGCAGAGAGCGTGCGCGCGGCAGAGAGCGTGCGCGCGGCAGAGAGCGTGGGCACGGCAGAGAGCGTGCGCACGGCAGAGAGCGTGCGCACGGCAGAGAGCGTGCGCACGGCAGAGAGCGTTGGCACGGCAGAGAGCGTGGGCGCGGCAGAGAGCGTGGGCACGGCAGAGAGCGTGCGCGCGGCAGAGAGCGTGCGCGCGGCAGAGAGCGTGCGCGCGGCAGAGAGCGTTGGCACGGCAGAGAGCGTGCGCACGGCAGAGAGCGTGGGCACGGCAGAGAGCGTGCGCACGGCAGAGAGCGTGCGCACGGCAGAGAGCGTTGGCACGGCAGAGAGCGTTGGCACGGCAGAGAGCGTTGGCACGGCAGAGAGCGTGCGCACGGCAGAGAGCGTGCGCACGGCAGAGAGCGTGCGCACGGCAGAGAGCGTGCGCACGGCAGAGAGCGTGCGCACGGCAGAGAGCGTGGCACGGCAGAGAGCGTGCGCACGGCAGAGAGCGTGCGCGCGGCAGAGAGCGTGGGCGCGGCAGAGAGCGTGCGCGCGGCAGAGAGCGTGCGCACGGCAGAGAGCGTGGGCACGGCAGAGAGCGTGGCACGGCAGAGAGCGTTGGCACGGCAGAGAGCGTGCGCACGGCAGAGAGCGTTGGCACGGCAGAGAGCGTTGGCACGGCAGAGAGCGTTGGCACGGCAGAGAGCGTGGGCACGGCAGAGAGCGTGGGCACGGCAGAGAGCGTTGGCACGGCAGAGCGTGCACACGGCAGAGAGCGTTGGCACGGCAGAGAGCGTGCGCGCGGCAGAGAGCGTCGCGCGGCAGAGAGCGTGGGCACGGCAGAGAGCGTTGGCACGGCAGAGAGCGTGCGCACGGCAGAGAGCGTGCGCACGGCAGAGAGCGTGGGCACGGCAGAGAGCGTGGGCACGGCAGAGAGCGTGGGCACGGCAGAGAGCGTGCGCACGGCAGAGAGAGCGTTGGCACGGCAGAGAGCGTGCGCACGGCAGAGAGCGTGGGCACGGCAGAGAGCGTGGGCACGGCAGAGAGCGTGGGCACGGCAGAGAGCGTGCGCACGGCAGAGAGCGTGGGCACGGCAGAGAGCGTGGGCACGGCAGAGAGCGTGGGCACGGCAGAGAGTGGCGGCAGGTGCGCACGGCAGAGAGCGTTGGCACGGCAGAGAGCGTGCGCACGGCAGAGAGCGTGGGCACGGCAGAGAGCGTGGCACGGCAGAGAGCGTGGGCACCGGCAGAGAGCGTGGGCACGGCAGAGAGCGTGCGCACGGCAGAGAGCGTGGGCACGGCAGAGAGCGTGGGCACGGCAGAGAGCGTGCGCACGGCAGAGAGCGTGCCGCAAGCGTTGGCACGGCAGAGAGCGTGCGCACGGCAGAGAGCGTGGGCACGCAGAGAGCGTGGCACGCAGAGAGCGTGGGCACGGCAGAGAGCGTGCGCACGGCAGAGAGCGTGGCACGGCAGAGAGAGCGTGGCACGGCAGAGAGCGTGGCACGGCAGAGAGCGTTGGGCACGGCAGAGAGCGTGCGCACGGCAGAGAGCGTGGCACGGCAGAGAGCGTGCGCACGGCAGAGAGCGTGGCACGGCAGAGAGCGTTGGCCGGCAGAGAGCGTGGCACGGCAGAGAGCGTTGGCACGGCAGAGAGCTGTGCGCACGGCAGAGAGCGTTGGCACGGCAGAGAGCGTGCGCACGGCAGAGAGCGTGCGCACGGCAGAGAGCGTGGCACGGCAGAGAGCGTGGCACGGCAGAGAGCGTGGGCACGGCAGAGAGCGTGCGCACGGCAGAGAGCGTTGGCACGGCAGAGAGCGTGCGCACGGCAGAGAGCGTGCGCACGGCAGAGAGCGTGGGCACGGCAGAGAGCGTGGCGCACGGCAGAGAGCGTGCGCACGGCAGAGAGCGTTGCGCACGGCAGAGAGCGTGGGCACGGCAGAGAGCGTGCGCACGGCAGAGAGCGTGGCGCACGGCAGAGAGCGTTGGCACGGCAGAGAGCGTGCGCACGGCAGAGAGCGTGGGCACGGCAGAGAGCGTGCGCACGGCAGAGAGCGTGCGCACGGCAGAGAGCGGTGCACGGCAGAGAGCGTGGCACGGCAGAGAGCGTGGCGCACGGCAGAGCGTGGCACGCAGAGAGCGTGGCACGGCAGAGAGCGTGCGCACGGCAGAGAGCGTGGGCACGGCAGAGAGCGTGCGCACGGCAGAGAGCGTGGCGCACGGCAGAGAGCGTGCGCACGGCAGAGAGCGTGCGCACGGCAGAGAGCGTGGGCACGGCAGAGAGCGTGCGCACGGCAGAGAGCGTGCGCACGGCAGAGAGCTGTGCGCACGGCAGAGAGCGTTGGCACGGCAGAGAGCGTGCGCACGGCAGAGAGCGTGGGCACGGCAGAGAGCGTGCGCACGCAGAGAGCGTGCGCACGGCAGAGAGCGTGCGCACGGCAGAGAGCGTGCGCACGCAGAGAGCGTGGCACGGCAGAGAGCGTGCGCACGGCAGAGAGCGTGCGCACGGCAGAGAGCGTGCGCACGCAGAGAGCGTGGCACGGCAGAGAGCGTGCGCACGGCAGAGAGCGTGGCGCACGGCAGAGAGCGTGCGCACGGCAGAGAGCGTGCGCACGGCAGAGAGCGTTGGCACGGCAGAGAGCGTGCGCACGCAGAGAGCGTGGGCACGGCAGAGAGCGTGGCACGGCAGAGACGGCAGAGAGCGTGCGCACGCAGAGAGCGTGCGCACGGCAGAGAGCGTTGGCACGGCAGAGAGCGTGCGCACGGCAGAGAGCGTGCACGGCAGAGAGCGTGGCACGGCAGAGAGCGTGCGCACGGCAGAGAGCGTGGCACGGCAGAGAGCGTGGGCACGGCAGAGAGCGTGCGCACGCAGAGAGCGTTGGCACGGCAGAGAGCGTTGGCACGGCAGAGAGCGTGCGCACGGCAGAGAGCGTGCGCACGGCAGAGAGCGTGCGCCCGGCAGAGAGCGTGCGCAGCGGCAGAGAGCGTGCGCACGGCAGAGAGCGTGCGCACGGCAGAGAGCGTGCGCACGGCAGAGAGCGTGCGCACGGCAGAGAGCGTGGGCACGGCAGAGAGCGTGCGCACGGCAGAGAGCGTGGCACGGCAGAGAGCGTGCGCACGGCAGAGAGCGTGGGCACGGCAGAGAGCGTGCGCACGGCAGAGAGAGCGTGGCACGGCAGAGAGCGTGGGCACGGCAGAGAGCGTGCGCTCGGCAGAGAGCGTGCGCCCGGCAGAGAGCGTGGGCACGGCAGAGAGCGTGCGCACGGCAGAGAGCGTGCGCACGGCAGAGAGCGTGCGCACGGCAGAGAGCGTTGGCACGGCAGAGAGCGTGCGCACGGCAGAGAGCGTGGGCACGGCAGAGAGCGTGGGCACGGCAGAGAGCGTGGGCACGGCAGAGAGCGTTGGGCACGCAGAGAGCGTGGCACGGCAGAGAGCGTGCGCGGCAGAGAGCGTGCGCACGGCAGAGAGCGTTGGCACGGCAGAGAGCGTGCGCACGGCAGAGAGCGTGGGCACGGCAGAGAGCGTGGGCACGGCAGAGAGCGTTGCGCACGGCAGAGAGCGTGCGCAGCAGAGCGCAGGCGGCAGAGAGCGTGGCGCACGGCAGAGAGCGTGGCACGGCAGAGAGCGTGCGCACGGCAGAGAGCGTGGGCACGGCAGAGAGCGTGGCACGGCAGAGAGCGTGCGCACGGCAGAGAGCGTTGGCACGGCAGAGAGCGTGCGCACGGCAGAGAGCGTGGGCACGGCAGAGAGCGTGCGCACGGCAGAGAGCGTGCGCACGGCAGAGAGCGTGGCACGGCAGAGAGCGTGCGCACGGCAGAGAGCGTTGGCACGGCAGAGAGCGTGCGCACGGCAGAGAGCGTTGGCACGGCAGAGAGCGTGCGCACGGCAGAGAGCGTGCGCACGGCAGAGAGCGTGGCACGGCAGAGAGCGTGCGCACGGCAGAGCGTTGGCACGGCAGAGAGCGTGCGCACGGCAGAGAGCGTGCGCACGGCAGAGAGCTGTGGCACGGCAGAGAGCGTGCGCGCGGCAGAGAGCGTTGGCACGGCAGAGAGCGTGGCACGGCAGAGAGCGTGGGCACGGCAGAGAGCGTGCGCGGCAGAGAGCGTGGCACGGCAGAGAGCGTGCGCAGCGGCAGAGAGCGTGCGCACGGCAGAGAGCGTGCGCACGGCAGAGAGCGTGGCACGGCAGAGAGCGTGCGCACGGCAGAGAGCGTGCGCACGGCAGAGAGCGTGCGCACGGCAGAGAGAGCGTGCGCACGGCAGAGAGCGTTGGCACGGCAGAGAGCGTGCGCGCGGCAGAGAGCGTGCGCACGGCAGAGAGCGTGCGCAGCGGCAGAGAGCGTGCGCACGGCAGAGAGCGTGCGCACGGCAGAGAGCGTGCGCACGGCAGAGAGCGTGCGCACGGCAGAGAGCGTGGGCACGGCAGAGAGCGTGCGCACGGCAGAGAGCGTTGGCACGGCAGAGAGCGTGGGCACGGCAGAGAGCGTTGGCACGGCAGAGCGTGCGCACGGCAGAGAGCGTGGCGACGGCAGAGCGTGCCGCGCAGAGAGCGTTGGCACGGCAGAGAGCGTGGCGCACGGCAGAGAGCGTGGGCACGGCAGAGAGCGTTGGCACGGCAGAGAGCGTGGCACGGCAGAGAGCGTGCGCACGGCAGAGAGCGTGGGCACGGCAGAGAGCGTTGGCACGGCAGAGAGCGTGCGCACGGCAGAGAGCGTTGGCACGGCAGAGAGCGTGCGCACGGCAGAGAGCGTTGGCACGGCAGAGAGCGTGGGCACGGCAGAGAGCGTGGGCACGGCAGAGAGCGTGCGCACGGCAGAGAGCGTGGCACGGCAGAGAGCGTGCGCACGGCAGAGAGCGTTGGCACGGCAGAGAGCGTTGGCACGGCAGAGAGCGTGGGCACGGCAGAGAGCGTGGGCACGGCAGAGAGCGTGGGCACGGCAGAGAGCGTGCGCACGGCAGAGAGCGTGCGCACGGCAGAGAGCGTTGGCACGGCAGAGAGCGTGCGCACGGCAGAGAGCGTTGGCACGGCAGAGAGCGTGGGCACGCAGAGAGCGTGGGCACGGCAGAGAGCGTGCGCACGGCAGAGAGCGTGGGCACGGCAGAGAGCGTGCGCGCGGCAGAGAGCGTTGGCACGGCAGAGAGCGTGGGCACGGCAGAGAGCGTGCGCACGGCAGAGAGCGTGCGCACGGCAGAGAGCGTTGGGCACGGCAGAGAGCGTTGCGCACGGCAGAGAGCGTGGGCACGGCAGAGAGCGTGGGCACGGCAGAGAGCGTGCACGGCAGAGAGCGTGGGCACGGCAGAGAGCGTGGGCACGGCAGAGAGCGTGCGCACGGCAGAGCGTTGCGCACGGCAGAGAGCGTTGGCACGGCAGAGAGCGTGGCACGGCAGAGAGCGTGGGCACGGCAGAGAGCGTGCGCACGGCAGAGAGCGTGCGAGCGGCAGAGAGCGTGCGCGCGGCAGAGAGCGTGCGCGACGGCAGAGAGCGTGCGCACGGCAGAGAGCGTGCGCACGGCAGAGAGCGTTGGCACGGCAGAGAGCGTGCGCACGGCAGAGAGCGTGCGCACGGCAGAGAGCGTGCGCACGGCAGAGAGCGTGCGCACGGCAGAGAGCGTTGAGCACGGCAGAGAGCGTGCGCAGCGGCAGAGAGCGTGCGCACGGCAGAGAGCGTGGGCACGGCAGAGAGCGTGCGCAGCGGCAGAGAGCGTGCGCGCGGCAGAGAGCGTGGCACGGCAGAGAGCGTGCGCACGGCAGAGAGCGTGCGCGACGGCAGAGAGCGTGCGCAGCGGCAGAGAGCGTGGGCGCGGCAGAGAGCGTGCGCACGGCAGAGAGCGTGGGCACGGCAGAGAGCGTGCGCACGGCAGAGAGCGTGCGCACGGCAGAGAGCGTGCGCAGCGGCAGAGAGCGTGGGCACGGCAGAGAGCGTGCGCACGGCAGAGAGCGTGCGCACGGCAGAGAGCGTGCGCACGGCAGAGAGCGTGGGCACGGCAGAGAGCGTGCGCACGGCAGAGAGCGTTGGCACGGCAGAGAGCGTGCGCACGGCAGAGAGCGTTGGCACGCAGAGAGTGGAGAGCGTGGCGCACGGCAGAGAGCGTGCGCGCGGCAGAGAGCGTGGCACGGCAGAGAGCGTGGGCACGGCAGAGAGCGTGGCACGGCAGAGAGCGTGCGCACGGCAGAGAGCGTGGCGCACGGCAGAGAGCGTTGGCACGGCAGAGAGCGTGCGCACGGCAGAGAGCGTGCGCACGGCAGAGAGCGTGCGCACGGCAGAGAGCGTGGGCGCGGCAGAGAGCGTGCGCAGCGGCAGAGAGCGTGCGCACGGCAGAGAGCGTGCGCACGGCAGAGAGCGTGCCGCAGAGAGCGTGGCGCGGCAGAGAGCGTGGCAGCGGCAGAGAGCGTGGGCACGGCAGAGAGCGTGGGCGCCGGCAGAGAGCGTGGCGCACGGCAGAGAGCGTGCGCGCGGCAGAGAGCGTGGGCACGGCAGAGAGCGTGCGCAGCGGCAGAGAGCGTGGCGCACGGCAGAGAGCGTTGGCACGGCAGAGAGCGTGGCGCACGGCAGAGAGCGTGCGCACGGCAGAGAGCGTGCGCACGGCAGAGAGCGTGCGCACGGCAGAGAGCGTGCGCACGGCAGAGAGCGTGGCGCACGGCAGAGAGCGTGCGCAGCGGCAGAGAGCGTGGGCACGGCAGAGAGCGTGCGCACGGCAGAGAGCGTGCGCACGGCAGAGAGCGTGGCACGGCAGAGAGCGTGGGCACGGCAGAGAGCGTGCGCACGGCAGAGAGCGTGGGCACGGCAGAGAGCGTGCGCAGCGGCAGAGAGCGTGCGCACGGCAGAGAGCGTGGGCACGGCAGAGAGCGTGCGCACGGCAGAGAGCGTGCGCACGGCAGAGAGCGTTGGCACGGCAGAGAGCGTGCGCACGGCAGAGAGCGTTGGCACGGCAGAGAGCGTGCGCGCGGCAGAGAGCGTGCGCACGGCAGAGAGCGTGCGCACGGCAGAGAGCGTGCGCACGGCAGAGAGCGTGGGCACGGCAGAGAGCGTGCGCGCGGCAGAGAGCGTGCGCGCGGCAGAGAGCGTGCGCAGCGGCAGAGAGCGTGCGCGCGGCAGAGAGCGTGCGCGCGGCAGAGAGCG
>NW_027454886.1:0-32500 GCF_040206685.1 Ascaphus truei
TGGGTGTGTGGGAAGAGGAAGGGTGGGTGGGGTTGTGGGAAGAGGAAGGGTGGGTGTGTGGGAAGAGGAAGGGTGGGTGGGTGTGTGGGAAGAGGAAGGGTGGGTGGGTGTGTGGGAAGAGGAAGGGTGGGTGGGTGGGTGTGTGGAATGAGGAAGGGTGGGTGGGGTTGTGGGAAGAGGAAGGGTGGGTGTGTGGGAAGAGGAAGGGTGGGTGGGTGTGTGGGAAGAGGAAGGGTGGGTGGGTGTGTGGGAAGAGGAAGGGTGGGTGGGTGGGTGTGTGGAATGAGGAAGGGTGGGTGGGTGGGTGTGTGGGAAGAGGAAGGGTGTGTGGGAAGAGGGTGGGTGGGTGTGTGGGAAGAGGAAGGGTGGGTGGGTGGGGTGTGTGGGAAGAGGAAGGGTGGGTGGGGTTGTGTGGGAAGAGGAAGGGTGGGTGGGTTGTGGGAAGAGGAAGGGTGGGTGGGGTGTGTGGGAAGAGGAAGGGTGGGTGGGGTGTGTGGGAAGAGGAAGGGTGGGTGGGGTGTGTGGGAAGAGGAAGGGTGGGTGGGGTGTGTGGGAAGAGGAAGGGTGGGTGGGGTGTGTGGGAAGAGGAAGGGTGGGTGGGGTGTGTGGGAAGAGGAAGGGTGGGTGGGGTGTGTGGGAAGAGGAAGGGTGGGTGGGTGGGGTGTGTGGGAAGAGGAAGGGTGGGTGGGTGGGGTGTGTGGGAAGAGGAAGGGTGGGTGGGTGGGGTGTGTGGGAAGAGGAAGGGTGGGTGGGTGGGGTGTGTGGGAAGAGGAAGGGTGGGTGGGTGGGGTGTGTGGGAAGAGGAAGGTGGGTGGGTGGGGTGTGTGGGAAGAGGAAGGTTGGGTGGGTGGGGTGTGTGGGAAGAGGAAGGGTGGGGGGTGTGTGGGAAGAGGAAGGGTGGGTGGGTGGGGGTGTGTGGGAAGAGGAAGGGTGGGTGGGTGTGTGTGGGAAGAGGAAGGGTGGGTGGGTGGGTGTGTGTGGGAAGAGGAAGGGTGGGTGGGTGTGTGTGGGAAGAGGAAGGGTGGGTGGGTGGGTGGGTGTGGGAAGAGGAAGGGTGGGTGGGGTTGTGGGAAGAGGAAGGGTGGGTGGGTGGGGTTGTGGGAAGAGGAAGGGTGGGTGGGGTTGTGGGAAGAGGAAGGGTGGGTGGGGTTGTGGGAAGAGGAAGGGTGGGTGGGGTTGTGGGAAGAGGAAGGGTGGGTGGGGTGTGTGGGAAGAGGAAGGGTGGGTGGGGGTGTGTGGGAAGAGGAAGGGTGGGTGGGGGTGTGTGGGAAGAGGAAGGGTGGGTGGGAAGAGGAAGGGTGGGTGGGTGGGGGAGTGTGTGGGAAGAGGAAGGGTGGGTGGGGTTGTGTGGGAAGAGGAAGGGTGGGTGGGGTTGTGGGAAGAGGAAGGGTGGGTGGGGTGTGTGGGAAGAGGAAGGGTGGGTGGGGTGTGTGGGAAGAGGAAGGGTGGGTGGGGTGTGTGGGAAGAGGAAGGGTGGGTGGGGTGTGTGGGGAAGAGGAAGGGTGGGTGGGGTGTGTGGGAAGAGGAAGGGTGGGTGGGGTGTGTGGGAAGAGGAAGGGTGGGTGGGTGGGGTGTGTGGGAAGAGGAAGGGTGGGTGGGTGGGGTGTGTGGGAAGAGGAAGGGTGGGTGGGTGGGGTGTGTGGGAAGAGGAAGGGTGGGTGGGTGGGGGTGTGTGGGAAGAGGAAGGGTGGGTGGGTGGGGGTGTGTGGGAAGAGGAAGGGTGGGTGGGTAGGGGTGTGTGGGAAGAGGAAGGGTGGGTGGGTGGGGGTGTGTGGGAAGAGGAAGGGTGGGTGGGTGGGGGTGTGTGGGAAGAGGAAGGGTGGGTGGGGGTGTGTGGGAAGAGGAAGGGTGGGTGGGGGTGTGTGGGAAGAGGAAGGGTGGGTGGGGGTGTGTGGGAAGAGGAAGGGTGGGTGGGGGTGTGTGGGAAGAGGAAGGGTGGGTGGGTGGGGGTGTGTGGGAAGAGGAAGGGTGGGTGGGTGGGGGTGTGTGGGAAGAGGAAGGGTGGGTGGGTGGGGGTGTGTGGGAAGAGGAAGGGTGGGTGGGTGGGGGTGTGTGGGAAGAGGAAGGGTGGGTGGGTGGGGGTGTGTGGGAAGAGGAAGGGTGGGTGGGTGGGGGTGTGTGGGAAGAGGAAGGGTGGGTGGGTGGGGGTGTGTGGGAAGAGGAAGGGTGGGTGGGTGGGGGTGTGTGGGAAGAGGAAGGGTGGGTGGTGGGGGTGTGTGGGAAGAGGAAGGGTGGGTGGGTGGGGGTGTGTGGGAAGAGGAAGGGTGGGTGGGTGGGGGTGTGTGGAAGAGAAGGGTGGGTGGGTGGGGGTGTGTGGGAAGAGGAAGGGTGGGTGGGTGGGGGTGTGTGGGAAGAGGAAGGGTGGGTGGGGTTGTGGAAAGAGGAAGGGTGGGTGGGGTTGTGGAAAGAGGAAGGGTGGGTGTGTGGGGGTGTGGGAAGAGGAAGTGTGGCTGGGTGTTGTGAAATAGCAGTAAAGAAGAGTAAATATGATGTATTTTTATTAAAAGTAGTTAAAAAGAGCATTTAATAAAGAAAAAAATGTTGGTACAAATAAAAAGAATATTTTAAAATAAAAGTTTGCGAGCGTAGAGCATCCAGAGATTGGCGTTCGGAGGGCATTGTTCGATGTCAAATGTTTGTACAAATGTTTGTTAATAAAGTAAAAAATGTTGTCAGAAAAAAAAAAAAAAAAAAATATTTTGAAATGAGTTGTTGGTGAAAGTGGTGTGTGCGGAGCGCATCCAGAGATTGGTGTGCGGAGCGCATCCAGAGATTGGTGTGCGGAGCGCATCCAGAGATTGGCGTGCGGAGCGCATCCAGAGATTGGCGTGCGGAGCGCATCCAGAGATTGGTGTGCGGAGCGCATCCAGAGATTGGCGTGCGGAGCGCATCCAGAGATTGGCGTGCGGAGCGCATCCAGAGATTGGCGTGCGGAGCGCATCCAGAGATTGGCGTGCGGAGCGCATCCAGAGATTGGCGTGCGGAGCGCATCCAGAGATTGGCGTGCGGAGCGCATCCAGAGATTGGCGTGCGGAGCGCATCCAGAGATTGGCGTGCGGAGGGCATTGGAAGATTGAAATGTATGTAGTTGAAGTGTGAATAATGTTGAATGTATGAATGTAATATGTGTGGTGATGTGTGAATGAATCAAAGTTGATTAAAAATGAAAGTATGATATAGCGGCAAGGAAGAAATTATAAGAATGGATAAAAAAAAAATTAGCAAAGCGGGGGTAATGTAAATAAAAAGTATTATAGCGGCTATGAAAGAAAGAAAATAAAACAAAATATAATATAAATGGATAATAGTAAAAGAAATGTAGTGTGTCGGCCATTTTATAAATTGAATTGACACTGCGTAGGTGCACGCCATTGTAGAAATTCGGAGCGCCGTTCGGAGGTCATTGGTAGATGTAAAATGTTTGTAGAAATTTGTGTTAATAAAGTTTTACATTTTGGCAGAAAAAAAAAATGTTGAAAAAAAAAAGTTTCTGCGGAGCGCATCCAGAGATTGGCGTGCGGAGGGCATTGGAAGATTTAAATGTATGTAGTTGATGTGTGAATGATGTTGAATGTATTAATGTAATATGTGTGGCGATGTGTGAATGAAGGAAAGTTGAGTAAAAGTGAAAGTATGATATAGCGGCTATGCCAAAAAATAAAGAAAGGAATAAATAATGATATAGCGGCTATGGAAAAAAATAAATAAAGGACTAAATTATAAGAATGGATAAAAAAAATACATTAGCAAAGTGTAAAGAAAATGTATTATAGCGGCTATGAAATAAAGAGAAAATAAATGAAAAGATGGTATAAATGGATAATAGGAAAAGAAAATTAGTGTCGGCCATTTTAGACATTTAATTGACACTGCGTAGGTGCACGCCAAACGTACGGCATTGTAGTGATAGAAATGTATTGTAATTGTAAGTGAGTAGTTGGAGAAGAAATTGAAGTTGATAAAGAGTAGGCGGTGAGCGGCGTCCATGTGTTTGTAGAGGCAAATCTTTGTATTTAGTAGTTGTAAAGGCAAAAGTTTGGTAAATTAATGTAGTTGATGTGTGAATGATGTAGAATGTTAAGTGTGTCGGCCATTTTACAAATAGAATTTACACTGCGTAGGTGCACGGCATTGTAGAAAGAGAAATACATTTGAATTAGTACCAGAGTTTGTGGGGCATTAGTAAAAATGTAGAAAGAGTGCGTTGTGGGTGGCGGTTTATAGGGGTATTTGCACAGGCCGGTGTAATGTGCGCGCGAGTTAATGGACGCGTGCGGGCGGTGTAATGTGCGCGGCGGCGGGCATATATGAGGTGGGCAGAGAGCGGGCGGTGTAACGGGCGCTGTAATATGAGCGGTTCGTGGCGGAGGGAGAATGAAGGTAATGGGCGGCAGTTTAGTAAGGGTAATGGGCCGCTGTAATATGTGCGGTTTAGAGGATTGTCGTTGCGGAGAGAGAGGCGCCCATATATGAGGTGGGCAGAGAGCGGGCGGTGTAAGGTCCGCTGTAATATGAGCGGGTCGTGGCGGAGGGAGAATGAAGGTAATGGGCGATTGTCGTTGCGGAGGGAGAATTGTAAATGTGTGTAATGTGTAAGATGTGTGTAAGATGTGTGTGTGTGTGTGCACAGGGGTGACAGTGTGTGTGTGACAGTGAGTGTGTGTACAGTGTTAAGTGACACTGAGTGTGAGGGGGTGACTGTGTGTACAGGGTTGTGTGTGAGTGTGTGTGAGTGTGAGTGTGGGGGGTGAGTGACACTGAGTGTGTGTGGGGTGACAGTGTGTGTGTGACAGTGGGTGTGTGTACAGTGTTCAGTGACACTGAGTGTGAGGGGGTGACTGTGTGTACAGGGTTGTGTGTGAGTGTAGGGGGTTGTGTGTGAGTGTGGGGGGTGAGTGACACTGAGTGAGTGTGAGTGTGAGGGGGTGACTGTGTGTACAGGGTTGTGTGTGAGTGTGGGGGGCGAGTGAGTGTGTGGGGTGTGAGTGTGGGGGGTTGTGTGTGAGTGTGGGGGGTGAGAGTGTGGGGGGTTGTGTGTGAGTGTGGGGGGTGAGAGTGTGGGGGGTTGTGTGTGAGTGTGGGGGGTTGTGTGTGAGTGTGGGGGGTTGTGTGTGAGTGTGGGGGGTGAGAGTGTGGGGGGTTGTGTGTGAGTGTGGGGGGTGAGAGTGTGACATGTCAACTTACCAAGGAGTCGTCAGAGGTTCTGGCCGTGTGGTGTGACTGCAAGTGTGTGAGAGTGAAGGAGGTGATGTCACAGTGGGGCGTACCTCTTGGACCAATGAGATTCACCGGGCGTACCTCTTGGGCAATGACAGTCACGGACCAATGAGATTCACCGCAGATAGCACTAACCTCACTAACCATTCGATTTTATATATTAAGATATATATATATATATATATATATATATATATATATATATATATATATATATATATATATATATATATATATGTGTGTGTAAATATATGTATGTGTGTGTAAATATATATATGTGTGTATGTATATATATATACATATATATATATATATATATATATATATATATATATATATATATGTATATGTGTTCGTGTGTGTGTGTCATACAAGAATCTATTATTATCTAAAATCAGTAACATATGTGATCTATTATGCCATTACCAATTGGACTGTAGGACTATAAAACCATTACGACTGAGTTGTAGCATTATCCTCTGATGAAATCAGCCGTGTGCTGAAGAAACACGTAGGTACATTCTTCTCGTTGCTATTGCCACACTATCCGTCTTGACGCCGGAAGGGAAGTTGGTACGCGAACAAGGCGAGACACCGGAATTACAGAGTGGAATCACAACTGCATACTACAGATTGCCGGAGGACCACACTGCAAGGGGCGCAGCCTATCGAGTTTCCCAGTCATCGTCCAAAGTCTGGAGCTGCGGATTGACCACCGGATTACCACGGAGCACGAGCCTGTCTCATACAACGCTTTTACCAAACGGATGTTTGTGAGTTTGTTATTTTTATCTTGTCCAGGAAATGAAATTGTTAAACCGAATTTACACATGGAGCGGGCGCTTTCTCTTCTTTTTTTTTGTTTAGGTATCTATCGAGGAGGTGGTTGTTTCCACGAAGAGAGCTGCCAGGACTCCAGAGGATGCCCGAATTGGATCCTTTTATGATTGAGTTATAACATAGCTATTAGAGCTAAGTTTCTGGACTGTTATTGTGTTTAGGCATAGTGTTTATTATTATTTTATTACAGCTACTTTTTAGTTATTAATTCTGGCCACTAATTCTCACTGCCACTATAATCTTTCTCTAGCCACAACCAAATTGCTATATCAGCTATATTATTTATTGGTTATACCAGGGGAGCTCGCGCCCCCACCCCCTCCTTTACCTTGATGCGGCGTCACGTGACCGGCAGCGGCATTTGACGAGGGTGACGTCACATGACCCCGCGGCGTAATTTAACACCGCGTTGCCATGGACACGAGTGACGCCGGCAGAGTCAAGGTAAGTAATAGCATTGCAGAGGCCTCACGCGAACCCCCGGCATTTAATTTTAATGCCTCGAGGAAGTGCGCGGGGCCTCTGCAACCGCCCGTGCGCCTCCCCCCCCCCCCGAAAAATCTCCCGCCCTCCACTTTGCGCACCTCTGGGTTATACCATATATATACACACGCACACACATATATACACACACACACACACATACATATACACACACGTGTATGTGTGTATAAAACAGACAATATATATACATATAGTATGATATATATATATAAACATACTATATGTGTATGTATGTATATGTGTATATATATATATATATTGCACGCGCACACACACATATAACGTTTTATCCAACTTTTTCATTTATCATTTGTAGAGAAAATGAACAATGTCGCCAAAAGCGCTATTTTTCAAAATGTAGCATCTCTACTAATTAGTGTAAAATGATACTTCATATAAAGCAGGTTATGGGACCCAGTATAAAATGACCTTCATGTCTCTTATCACATCCCAGTATATGGATATCTTCTATTATCACAAGCTGCTAACATGTGACAGGGCTCAGGGTCTGAGCCCAGAATGTGACATATTGAACATTCTCATTCTAAATTTCAAAAAATATTGTGTTGATTTCTGACCTGACTGCCGTGGTTACAGCTCAACCACTCTGTTCTACCGCATGTCACCACTTTCTGCCACAACCAGCTGACGGTGGATCTGCAAGGAGTTCAACGCTCATTGGCATCACATCTGTGGCTTGGTTAACGTATCATTTCTCCAGCTTTTTATTGTATTGTTTTTAAATAGATTATATTTATTTAGTTGAATAGATTATATTTCTTAGTACAATAGATTCTATTTATTAGTTTAATAGATATTTATTTAGTTTGATACATTATATTTCTTAGTTTAATAGATCATATTTGTTAGTTAAATAGATTATATTAACTAGTATTTAAGTCTCCCCCTCAGAGCCCCATTAGATAAATATTTTAGGACCCTTGTGCATATTTCACATCTTTTCGGAGTCGCTTATTTTTTAGACCCTCGGAGCCGAAACCTAAAGGGGTCAGCTAAGAAAGTTCGGATCAAGAGGAGCCACACAGCTTAAAGACAGAACATTTCCAAGGGAGATGGAGACAATTTGGGTAAGATCTGATTAAAGGACAACCTTTGGGGAAGGAAAGGGTGATGGGGGAGTGTAAGAGGGGGGTGAGAGAGCAAGGTGGTGTGTCAGATTGGGGCAGAGCAAGAGAACGCAAAAATGATGGGGATTTGCTGCATACCAAAAAAAACAATTAGTGATACTTTTACCAGTGCCCCTTAGTCTCAGGGAAGACCGGCATTTCGTCCAATGTATACAATAAGATTGATGGAAAAGGGCACACAGATTTGAATAAAAAAAGATAATTTATTGTGCCACAGACTACAATGTTTTGGCTGCTGGCCTTTCTTTGCTGGATTTAGTGGGTTTAGCCACTTTACCTGAAAAAGACCAGCAGGCCGAAATGTTGTAGTCTATGGCAGTGCAAGAGAAAACAGGTTGGGGGGGGGGGTGGGTTCTCGCAAGGTCGCCGACCCATGGGTGAGGGTCCCCGGTGGAAACTAGTCCTGGACCCCGGGAAAGCTGTCTGTGGCCCATACAAGCTGAGTAACATGTAGAAAGGACACATGTATGTTCAGAATGAGTTAGCATGGTATTTTGAGAGGCATCATAGCAGGTCAGTGCAAGTCAGGGCAGAGCACTGCAAGGTCAGTCAATATGAGTATGAGGAAGGGTCCGATGGAGGAGTTGGAGGGTCCCAGAATATCTCTTAAAGCAGGGGTGTGCAAATCGAGGGGCGCAACATTTTCTTGGGAGGAGGGGCTCGGCGCTTACAGTGGCCCCTCGCTCTTCCCCACAGCATTTAAATTAAATGCCGGAAATCGTGCGCAAGTCCTCTGTAAGTTCCCTTTCCTTGTCTCCGGCGGCTTCTGGCGACAGCAACGTGGCGTCACATGATGTGGCATTGCCATAGCAACGTGATATCACATGACGTCGTTACATCAGAACGTCGGAGACAAGGTGGGGAGGGGGGAGGGGGGAGGGGGGAGCAGGGGAAAAAGGTTGCGCAACCCTGTCTTAAAGCATTGTCTTGCATACAGATCAGAGGCCAAGAATGGATATGGATATCCGATGTGAAGCCGGAAATAAGACAGAAAAGACCGTTTCGGGAGAAGAAGGTGAGTGATGAAATAGCCGTCACTGTGTAACTCTTCCAATTACCTGCAACTTCATGCAGAGAAATAGCAACGCTTGTTTTTAACGTGTTAAGCGCCTAATGGGGAATTCAACTGCTGAGAGGTTAAGGGAGTTACTCACCAAACTCAGCGACGTTTCTGTGTCTCTGTGATAACTCCCCTAGGACATGCCTGAAAACCAGAGGTTACTCAATGTATTTTTGATAAATAGAAATATGACCTTCTGGGGAGGGGTACATAATGGGTACTGGGCCTGGTGAGGTGGGTATAACGGGTACTGGGCCTGGTGAGGTGGGTATAACAGGTACTGGGCCTGGGGAGGGGTGTATAACAGGGTACTGGGCCTTGGGAGGGGTGTATAACAGGGTACTGGGCCTGGGGAGGGGTGTATAACAGGGTACTGGGCCTGGGGAGGGGCGTATAACAGGGTACTGGGCCTTGGGAGGGGTGTATAACAGGGTACTGGGCCTTGGGAGGGTTGTATAACTGGGTACTGGGCCTGGGGAGGTGGGTATAACGGGTATTTGCCCTGTGGAGGGCGGTATAACGTGGTATTGCAGAGGGGGTATAAGTGGCACAGGAGCTCTTGCGATACAGAGTATCACTGTCCCTGGTTACAAACACTTCATGTCTCCTGCAGGTCAGGACACGCACGAAGGTGGTGCCCTTTGTGCCACCAGACGACGAGGCGGGCTACGAGGCGGACGACGAGGCATACGAAAAAGCGGGCGTCAAGTGGAACAATGAGGTGGGCTACAAGGCGGCCGAGGAGGCAGACGTGGTGTACGATGACCAAGGAGCATACGACAGGTGTGGCCGGATCTGCTGCTTCACCTTTTTTAGGCGGAGGAGAAGACCCCAGGAGCAGGTAGGAGAATACGAGAGGTGCGGACAGATCTGCTGCTTCACCTTTTTTAGGCGGAGAAGAAGCCGGGAGCAGGTAGCAGAGGAGCCAGGGCGTAGATACAGGGGTATTCTAGGGGCCCTGAGAAGTTGGTTTGACCGCAGGAGAGGCAGATAAGATCAGGAAGGCTGCGGGAGGGGCAGGTACTAGAGGGAGATAGGGATATTGGGCGTGAGAGGGTGAGAGAGAACAAGGAGCAGGGCCGGAGCACGGGTTTCATGCGCCCGAGGCGAAACTTAAAATTTGTGCCCCAGTTGTATAAAAAATAACAAGATAAATAAAATAATAAAATAAACAGTGGCGTAGCTATCGGGACTGCAGGGGGTGCGACCGCACCCCAGCGCGACGCAAAATAAAAACAAAAGGGCGCCAAAATACTGGATAAAAAAAAAGAATAATAATTTTAAAAAAAAGATAAATAAATTAGAAATAATAAGAAAAAAAATAATAATGATTATTAATGCGCCCCTAGGACCTTTGCGCGCTAGGCGACCGCCTAATGGCCGGCCGGCCCTGCGAGGTATGCGGGAGGAAAAGGGGTGAATGGGATAGATATGCAGGGGGATGGGGGAGCAGGTGAGTTATACACAGGGGCACAAGGGCCCCATCACCCACATCTCTATATACTGAGTGTGCCCCTGTGTATAACAACGCTGATCTGTGCTGCTCCATCTGATCTCACTGCGCAGTGATCCAGGGACCCTCCGATCGCCATTTAATGGGGTCAGGAAGGAATTTTTTTCCCCCATTGCACAGCAGGGGTTATGTTTCGCCTTCCTCTGGATCACAGCAACAAATTGCCCTTTGTGCATGAATTATCAGTGAGATCTTTATACACCCTGCATTGGTCTTCACTCCTTTGCTGCCGGAGGGGCCTGCAGTGCATTGCTCTGCGTGTTACTATATTGCTCTGCAATGTGCTGCAGGCCCCTACCAGCAAAGAGATTCATTATTTCAATAAAATACTCTCTTTAATCCAACCTATGTGTAGTGTCTTTTCTATCCGTTGTATCTATTGCTAACAGCTCAGTGATTCTTCCCCAGGTCATTGCACTAGTGTCACGCTGCCAAGCCGGGTGTGAGGGAGATTTATAGGGTCACATATACACTTCTGCCAAAACACGAGTGCAAACAGGAAGCCCCTCTGATCTCATATCTTTTATTACACAAAACGGTATCTAAAAAGGTAAAAAGAACATACATGGGATTCTGCTACAAATATCTCTCTAATTACAAACCAATTAGCAAATCATTCAGATTAGAGTCGAGCGAAAAGAAAGGGTTAAGTATCTCATGTACAGTATATGCAGTGCAGGCTGTTCTGCGCATTACATGCAGGGGACAACGTTTAGGGGATATAAGTAATGCTGATCTCAGAGCTGACCGGCTGACCTGCTCTTCTGGCTGACCGGAGGACCTGCTCTTCTGGCTGACCGGCTTCCCTTCTTCCAGCTAACTGACCTGAATTGTGGCCCCTGTATCTCCCAATTAAACGTTTTATTGGCACATTCTTGTTTGACTCGTTCTATACAGACATTTTCTATATATTCATTGTGGGATTTGATAACATCTGTAAGATCTCTCAGAATATCACATTCTGTACGTTTGTGCTGAATATTTTTCCATTCTCAATTTACTTAATATTAGTTTTTGGCTTCAATTATTTATATCGAGCCCAAAATACCTTTATACAGGATGCTGTTCCCTTTATCCCACAAATGCTGCTTCATTAAAGCCCGTGGGTGGCACTTAATGCATTCTCAGACTTTTAGGCAACATCCCTAATTTCCAAACGTGGGATAAAATCTGTGCATATTTAAATGGTTAATTTTTCCATTTTTCCATTGTGACAAAATATCAATTTTCTCACTCAGACTACTAAATCCCTCCCCAAAAATATCCGTTTCACATAAAAGTGTGTGCGCGTCTCCTTCCGCCTAACTGGCACGTCGTCCTTACGGGCGCCACTCCTTGCAACTCCACGCTGCCCTCCAGTGGTAAAAGAAATAAGATACATTTACTGTACTCGTCTGGCAGCTGCTCCCGTATAAGGTGGGTAACTCTGTATTAGGGGTCTTGGTAGAGTATATTTTATACTTATGTCGGATAGATGAGAAAATAATATTCCTAACAGGTTATTGTGAGAGGCCTTGGATCTGATCCTATATGCACGCAGCCCTCGCCTCTCTGACCTTGAACACATACTTCAATCTGATTTTTTGAGACTTGAAACTGGATTTCCCAAAACAAACTGATTTTAAACACTGACAAGACTGTAACAATGGTATTTGGGACCAGAGCTAAATTGCTAAAGCTGCCAATGACAGAGCTTCAGATAAAAACCAGCTCTAATACCATCCTAGCCCCTGTTACTTGTTTGAAATATCTGGGCATATAGTTCAACTCCCATTTAACATTTGGGATGCACATTGATACCCTGACATCCAAATCCTATGCCAAACTAGGTGTACTTTACAGGAACAAATCCTCCCTAAGGCCCTCATGCAGTAAGCAGCGATAAGCCACTTATCACCAGTTTATAGCCAAAAAAGCCTACAGCGATTCAGAAAGCCCAGAGAAGCTGGCGATTAGAGCAAAAATAACCGGGGTTTTTTTGCCGGAAAATAAATAAATAAATAAAATCGGCAGACGCGCGGTGATAAGCCACTTTTCAGCACTGATCGCCAGTTTTTCAAACACGCTCAATTCTATAAGCCCTGATCAGCTTATTGCGGCTGATCGCCACTTTAAAATTGCTGTTTCTTCTCCAAATTGTCCCGCCACAAAAGTTGGCAAGAAGGTGGGGTGAAGCTGCGATGAAAATAACATGCATGTGTCCCAGAGCTGATATCCATTAATATCAGCACCAGAGACCCCCGGCATGAATCCGATGCATAAAAAATGCATTTACAGGCAACTTCATTACCGCCAAGGCAATGAAGGGGTTATACACCCGTGCCAGGCTTATTGTGGGTAGCGGGGGTGGGTGAAGGTGGTATTTGGCCCTGGGTCGGTGTTTAGGCCTTGCCAGGGGGTTGCAGGATGACTTAACCTCTTCTTTAACTTCGTGGTTAATACCGCTAAGGTAATGAAGGGGTTAACCCCTCCCGCTACCCCCCCCCCACCCGGTAGGCCTAAACACCCATCCTTGGGGCCAATACCCCGTTCATCCACCCCCACTACCCACAATAAACAAAAATACACATAACAGCACCACTAGCCACCTCCTAGGTCCCTAATAAACCATTACAATATTCATAAAACCATTATTTTGTTTACACCCAGGATTATTACATGGGATTAGGGCTATGTTATTCAGTGAGGGGTTGTATGTTTGTATTCGTAGGGACAGGCAAGGCCGGAGTCAGATGGGTTTCTCCTGCCTCTGTCCTCCCTGTCTCCTGACCCTTCCTGTAGCCGGACAAAGAAGAAGAAGCAGGCACACGGTCTTACTCAAAGGAGGTTTAATATGCCATAAAGTCCAACGTTTCGGCAGTCTAATACTGCCTTTCTCAAGGTGAAGGCTACCAAACACAAGAAAACAGTCACAATATATACCACCCCCCTGATACTCTCCCCGCTCTGCCACATAACCAGGATGTTGACGCCCCCTAGTGACGTCAGAGCTACCATATGGCGCCCCCTAGTGATGTCAGAGCTACCATATGGCGCCCCCTAGTGACGTCAGACGTCTAGGTCTAAATCCCTGGCAATACAGCATAGAGCTGTCTTGGAGGAATGCAGCCACAGCCACACCTCTCCCCAGACTGAACACTCCCCCATGATGACGTCAGCGTGACCCGCCCGTCGGGGGGAAGGGGGGGGTGTGCACCAATCAAGACTGTACTCACAGGGCTGGACAAAGATGTATCCGTCGCCATGGGATCAGTGTCAGAGCAGGGAGGAGTAACACACTCCTATAAATCACCCTGAAAGTGTAAATAAACCACACACCAAAATATTCATAAAGCATATGTGCACAAAACTAATACAGCAATATACTATTAAAAACATGTGACTGTATACTGCTGATGACATCAGTATAATCCTGCAAAGTTACCGTGAAATGCCACATAAGAATATGCAGTACATCAGTATTTAGAATATACTAGTGTGTATACCTAGTCAGAAATGGGTACACACAGCCAGGGGGGGGGGGGGAGAGAAGGGGGAGGGAGGGAAGGGAAAAAAACCACACAAAAAGGATAATTTTCCCAATAGGTAAGTGCAGAGTCCATGGATGGTGCAAGATCAAATATGCCTGTAGAAAGACAAAAAATTACCTTCTATTAAGGAAGCATTTTAAATTCTGTTGCTCATTAAGACCCATACCGTTGCTGGTATTTAAAGCATGTATCCAGAATGCTTCACGTCTCAATAAGAAAGTCTCCCTATCTGGAGTAAGAAAATGTGAAAAGATATAGTGCGCTACTACAATCAATAAAAGTGAGGTGATATAGTGATGTACAAAAAGAGGTGACCTTTAAACACGTAGAGTATATGGAACGTCTGCAGCTGTGGCACCAGGGATGGCTCAAATACCCCCTAATAGCAAACAGAAATACAAAAAAACACAGCGCACAACGCTCATAGTGCATTAAAAATTATATTAGTAACCACAAAATAAAGGTGAGTATTAAGCGTACATTTAGATAGAAAAAACAATCATTTCAGGGTTAATGTTACCCAAGCACCAACGGACGCCAATAGAGATGTCGTGGCTCTCTCCTTCTCAATCCCTCAGCCTCGGGGGTAGGGCCTGGGTGGTCTTCCAATCGGTTAGCTGTTAGTACAGCCCTCAGCCTCAAGGTAGTACTTAGGAGGTCTCCAGTTCAGCTGAACAGCAGTACAGCCAATTCGCCGTGCCAAGCAATAATGTCTTTCACTGTTCCAGTCTCTGTAGCAGCGGAGCACACGCTGTGGGGCGTCTATTTTTAATTTTTATGATTCTCCCGCTTTGGGGGGTGACTGAATTGACTACCGGTAGTCAGACTGTTACAGACGAGCAGCTCATGCATCTAAAGTTACCCGGTCTGCCACCCTCCAGAAAATGAGGAGTTCTGTAGTTACCCTCATTATCTGCATGTATCAGGCTATCCGCCAGATTCCTCCCTCTTTTGAATGCCACCATTGGTGGTACACAGCAACTTTCAGATAATATATCATCATTTTGCAGAATATGCCAGTGTTTAAGACTGGTAGATTTAATAAAACCACCAGCTTGACTGTACGTAGTAAGCAGGAAGGAAAAGACTTGGATCACAACTATGAAAAAACGAGAACTGGAGGCTAATAGAAAAAATAACAAATTATTTATTGGGACATAACTAATTAAAAAGAGAAACCTCTCGCATGGTGCGCTTTATCAAAGAGTAGTTTCACTGGTCTTAATCAAACTCTTATATGGTTTACACCCTCAAAAGCACCGCCCACCTGTGTCCAGGTAAACACAAACCCCCTGGACACAAATTCCCTGTGAAATGAAACACAGGAAAGGGGCGTAATGCTCAGAGGGAAGAGATCCACATAGAGGGAATAAACAGGTAAAAAATTAATAAAAAAGACCAATCACATACAAAAGAAATATCAATAACACATATATATCAACTGTGGAAACATAAACATACACATGTCCAAATCTATAGTGAATATTCAATGTATATTTAACCCATTGATTTGTTAATTTTAATATCATAAGATGGCATATGAATGGTATATCATCAAACGCCTAGACACAATAGATATGGTTTAAAGGACATATGTAAAACACAATATTATTCTAGAAAAAAGTAAATATATAGTTAGAAAAAGGAAAACAAATAATAAATAATAAAGAAGAATAGATGCCAAAAGAAAATGTAGGACAATTGAATTCATTAATAAATATATATCTTATTTGATCACTAGAAAGCAGAAAAAAATGACAATAATAAATAACTTAATAAACAGACAATCATTATTATCATCGTGAGACGGAAGCATAGCAAGAATACTCATACAAAATGTTCATGAAAAATGTTTTAGATTTAAAATTTGTCCCTGAAGAAGCTCCTTTGCTGGAGGGAAACGCGCGTTGGACGCGCAATGTTGTCAGTCTCCTACTTGGAGCTGTTTTAATGTAGTGTCAGCAGTCTCCTGGCTCTAACTGTGTTGATCCCATTAGTTAGTTATTTATTTAATCCTTTAATTTTATAGTGAGTGTGCCTGCTTTCCTTGCACAGCACTGCCGTGTCTGGCAGGTCTATGCTGCAGTGTATGTACTAAGTGAACTTAAAGTGATTTGTTACCGGCACTAACCACACCCAATCTGTGATAAAATAGTGCACAAAATTAAAATTCAAAATAAAATGTGTCAAGGTGATCACTGATCAAATTCTCAACCTTCCAGGAATGTGTACAGATTCCTTTCAATAGTAGCTTGTCCGGGATGGGAAGGGAGCGAAGATAGCAGGGATACACCATGAAAAATAAAAAATAAATGCATACAATAGTGTAATAAGTTCTTTTCAATCTGGATAAAACATGTATGTCTTGGCTCTATAGCAATGCCTACTTACAGCAGGTCAAAAGGTAAAAAGCATTGATCTACACAGCAGGTAGAAAGGTGTCAGGATCTTCAGGAACAACAGCCCAGATTTACAGCATAAGAAATCAGCACCTCAGCTCAGACGTCAGTAGTTGTGAGTGGATCAGAGACATGCAAAAGAAAGGCAGACCATAGTGTCGATCGTGCATAAAATTTATATAAACAAACAACAAATTTTAGGAATTGTACTCACATTGTGTACATAATCATAGTTCACATAAGGCTTTACTTGAGGCAAATGGAGTGCTGGTTCAGTGTGGAGCAGCTCACCGGGGATCTTCTCCTCAATGAATGCTCCTGAGGAAGTTGTCTAGTACGACGAAACGCGTAGAGCCACTTTCATTGCTGCAGCTGCTCTTTCTACTGAAGGCTTCAGAGTTGCTGAGTTCCCCCACCGTTTGCCTCCAAGACCGGATGCCGTCACCCCAACAGCGGATGTGACGTCAGACGCCATCTCCCACCCGGTCTGTTGTGAGTCTAAGGAGAAGATCCCCGGTGAGCTGCTCCACACTGAACCAGCACTCCATTTGCCTCAAGTAAAGCCTTATGTGAACTATGATTATGTACACAATGTGAGTACAATTCCTAAAATTTGTTGTTTGTTTATATAAATTTTATGCACGATCGACACTATGGTCTGCCTTTCTTTTGCATGTCTCTGATCCACTCACATCTACTGACGTCTGAGCTGAGGTGCTGATTTCTTATGCTGTAAACCTGGGCTGTTGTTCCTGAAGATCCTGACACCTTTCTACCTGCTGTGTAGATCAATGCTTTTTACCTTTTGACCTACTGTAAGTAGGCATTGCTATAGAGCCAAGACATACATGTTTTATCCAGATTGAAAAGAACTTATTACACTATTGTATGCATTTATTTTTTATTTTTCATGGTGTATCCCTGCTATCTTCGCTCCCTTCCCATCCCGGACAAGCAGTGTATGTACTACCATTATCACTGCATTTGCCAGCTTTATCACTCTAGCACTCTTATTTTAACACACTAAAGTCTCCATTATAGTGCGCAGTGCTGGCTGATCTAGCAAGGTAGCTGGACATTTAACCCATTGGCCACTCACTTGTGTACATCTATACACTTCCATTATTGGGTCTCACCGTTGCTCCAGAGGGGTTAACACCCTGACTCCTAGCAATCTGTGTCCTCCATATCCCACCATTATTAAGTGGTTAAATGGGATAGTATGAACTTATAACTGACGACAAGGTTGCCTGATAGCGTTGATTTAATATATTTTTAATTCACATTACACATTACTTTGGTAATATATGTTTTAAGTAAATTTATTAAAAGTTAATTTTTACACTGTTATGGTGTGCATTTAAGTGAATTCTTTTAGGGGGCACATCCATTTTGTGTTTCCCTTCACCTTTTCTAGATCCCATTCTGTATTAATTCCTGCAGGGGATAATGTATCCAAAGAATGGATCCAAAACATCTCCCGCTGGTTGAGGAGCTTTAATCTATCACCCCCTCTCATGGGCATGGGCACCAGTTCTACAGCAGAAAAATGAACATTTGATAGACCTCCTGAAGGACAGTCAGTAAAATGTTTTGAAACTGGTAACATGAAATCTTTTCTTTTAATGGAACGTATATGCTCCATGATTCTGTTTTTAACAGGGCGTATAGTGCAGCCCACGTACCCTTGGCCACAGCCACAGGTAAGAAAGTATATGACAAATTGTGAGTCACAATTAATAAAGGATGGGATCCTATAGTTCTTTTTAGAATAAATAGTCTTAATAGACTTAATTGGTTTCGCATAGCAGCAAACGCAACATTTTCCACATTTAAAAAAACCTTTTATTTTAAACAGATTTGTTAGACTTCTTAGAGTCAAACAATCTTGGAGAAAGATAGTCAGATAAGGATTTGGATTTCCTAAAAGTAATGGCTGGACCCTGGTTAACTGAACTATGTAGGTCCTTATCAAGAGTGAGGGTCCCCCAATGTTTATAAATGATAGAACGAATCTGTTCAGCCTGGCGACTAAACTGGGTGACAAATAGAGCAGACGTCACTCGATCCAATTCATGTTTCTTCTTGAACTTCACAGACGAGTTCGATAACAAATCGATCCTGTTTGTAGATTTGACACACAGATATGCTGCTTCAATATCAGTGTGATTATATTTTCTTTGAGCAAATCGAGTTTTTAATTCCTCTGCTTGATGCTCAAATAAATCGTCATTTGAACAAAGCCGTCTTAGTCGAAGGAATTCAGCCTTGGGTATACTTCGAATGAATGATTTAGAATGACTGCTGTCTGCTTCCAATAAAGTATTACGTGAATGAGGCTTTCTAAAAATGTCCGTTTGAATAGTGCCTGTCGTGTCAATAAATAAAGTAATGTCTAAATAATTGATGTGATTCATGTGTTCTTCATAAGTAAATTTAAGATTTAAAGAATTAGTATTAAGTGTATGAATAAAGGCATGCAGTGATAATAAATCCCCATCCCAAATCATAATCAAATCGTCAATATACCGTTTATAGAAAATAATCTGATGACGAAAAGAATTATCAGCACCGAAAATGTGTGTGGATTCCCAAAGACCCACAAACAAATTAGCATAAGAGGGGGCAAATGACGTCCCCATAGCAGTACCCCGTGTCTGAAGATAAAATTGTGCATCAAAAGAAAAATAATTATGGGTGAGCAGAAACATAATAGAATCCAAAAGAAAGGCACGTAATGAAATGGACAATGTAGAAGCATCAAGAAAAAATTCCACTGCTCGAATCCCTTGCTCGTGATCTATGATTGAGTAAAGTGACATCACGTCCAATGTCACCCATCTAAAAGTCTTTTTCCAACTAACATTTTTTATATCTTAAAAACAAAAATAAAATAAATAACGAAAGAAAACAGAAATAGTCCTTGGCGCACTATCTGGTATATAAACCTGACAGAAAAATGAAGTCCAAAGATCTTGGTAGTGAGGATTGTTGGTCCGGAATCCAATCGTACTCAAAGTCCTCTGAGGTGGTGGAATCAGATTTGTGCGAATGATGCTTTAATGCATGCCAGACCAATATGATTGGGTTCAAAGCTGGATCTTAATGAATGTTGCAGATGTGTTTTGGGGTCAATGTCTTGGAAGGACTGGTGACCACTCCAGATGTGAAGTATTCAGAAATGTTACGTTCTTCCCTCTGAGCAATAATGACCTTCTGTATGTAGACTCTCTAATATGAGGAAAAAGCCTTAATGGACTGGTCATGCACAGCTGCATCTAAAGACTTAGTAAACAATTATTTGGAAGTCTGACAGGGAGGAGGAGTCAGACTTCCAAATAATTGTTTACTAAGTCTTTAGATGCAGCTGTGCATGACCAGTCCATTAAGGCTTTTTCCTCATATTAGAGAGTCTACATACAGAAGGTCATTATTGCTCAGAGGGAAGAACGTAACATTTCTGAATACTTCACATCTGGAGTGGTCACCAGTCCTTCCAAGACATTGACCCCAAAACACATCTGCAACATTCATTAAGATCCTGCTTTGAACCGAATCATATTGGTCTGGCATGCATTAAAGCATCATTCGCACAAATCTGATTCCACCACCTCAGAGGACTTTGAGTACGATTGGATTCCGGACCAACAATCCTCACTACCAAGATCTTTGGACTTCATTTTTCTGCAGGTTTATATACCAGATAGTGCGCCAAGGACTATTTCTGTTTTCTTTCATTGTTTGTTTTATTTTTGTTTTTAAGCTATTGTTGTACTTACCTTGTGGATAGGTTTGTGGTTTTTCAATCCTTAGGCAGCCGTCTTCTCAGTTTGTTATATTAGTCTGTAGAATTCACTAGTTTATTGTTGTATCTTTGTAAGGGAATTCCAACATTTAGAGCACTTATCCATCATTATCGTGTATTGTTAAGTTAGGCTAATAGGTTAAGCGCTTAGTATATGTTTAGTTTAATTTTTTCTATCATAACATTTTTTATAGCGGATAAAAGATCCATAGAATCTCTCAGAAAAGAAGGCAGATTTTTTACCAGTGGCTGTAAAAAACCATCAATGTAGCGTGATAACCCATCTCCCAAAGATCCAATACTGGCCACAATGGGCCGCCCAGGAGGGCGGACAAGTGACTTATGGATCTTTGGGAGATGGTGGAAGATGGGCACAATAGGTGAGGCATTGTAGAGAAACTCATATTCCTTTGTGTTAAGTACAAATAGGGCCTTTCCTTCTTCAAGAATCTCTTTCAAAAGGTGTAAAAACTCACATGTGGGATCATGTCAATTTTGTATAAGATTCAACATCCTCAAGTAATCTAAGTGCCTCTGCCTGATAATCTGAAGAAGAGGGCACCACAATGGCCCCTCCCTTATCAGCCTTTTTGATTGTAATAGACCTATCTTCCCTGAGGGCAATCATCTCCTGGAAGTCAATATCTGACAGATTCGTTTTATTTAAAGAGGGAACCCCCCGGGGTACAATACCCCTAGCCAATAACCTGAGATCCCTCTCAACCAGCTTCTCAAAGGTCTTAATATTATGATTGTTAAAAATATGAGGGCAAAAGGTTGATTTCTTCTTAAGACCTAAGTGTAATTGCCCAAAGAAGCTGAATGAGGAAGGGATCTCAGGCTCCAAATCCTGATTTTGTTCATCATAAAGATCTCTAAGATCTGATAAAGCACATTGTTCACGAAATGAATGCAAATCCAAATTCTCCATTGAAACATCAATACCATCAACATTCTCAGCTAGACCTCTATCAGTGGAATATAGTGGAACCTCTGTTGTCCCTTTTTTCTATTAAAATATTTTTTAAGAGACAATTTGCGAATTAATTTTTGGAGATCAATGATGGTATTGAATAAATTAAAATCTTGGTATGGGGCAAAATGTAAACCTCTATTTAGAACCGCAATCTGGTCATCTGTAAGAGTCTTATGTGAAATGTTGATAACATTATCCACAACTTCTCCTATGCATATTTCTTTCTTTTGCTCGATCCCCCTCCCCCTTCTCTTCTTTGATGATCTCCTTGTCCTCTTTCGTTTTTTGACTCCTTTTGAAACAAGGAGTATGAAGGTTTATCTTCTTTCCGAGAGGGCATCATAACAGATTTTTGTGAAGAGTCGGTTTCAGGGGAGGTAGATCTAACTCGCCAATTATCATCATCATCACAAAAGGAAACGCCTAGTGAACGACTCTCATAGTCAGAACCATCTGACTCAAAACTGGAAGCGTTTCCATGGCGTTTTAGGATGGATTTATTCGGGTTCTTGGAGTCACCTTGTTTTTTATTATTCTGATATTTAGAACCAGATTTTGGTTGTGGCTTTTGTGCGTTTGTAGTGTAGCGTTGCCATATATAAACTTGCTGCTTCTCATAGTCTATCTTGTCCCTATCAAACTTTTGTTGTTTCTTAATCATTAGAGACTTTTCCATAGCACCCACGTTGCTTAAAAGTGTTTGGTCATATTTAATAAAATTCTCCATTTTTCTGCAACCTTTCAATTTATCCTGTAGGACTTTCACATTGGCTCTCACTTTCTTTTTTTTAATTTAGCTTATACTTAATGATCAATTTGATTAGCTTAAATGAGCAATGATCTAATATGGCTTTCCAGTCATTCTCAAAATCTTTATTAATAAAGCCAAAGGACGGTACCTTTTTCAAGCGTAAGCCTCACGGAATCCTTTTAACTCTAGCATAGTTCTCAAGAGTGGTAATGTCCCACCAATACCTAATGTCCTGTGATAACAGTTTTTCCAATGTAAGGAAGTGGGTAATTAAGTCAGCAGGCTCTTCACAGATGAAATTAGCACCTTCATCAAAAACTGACTCTGCCCTCCTCTGACGGTGAGTGTCTCCACAGTTAAAGGCATAGGTATCAGTAACCCCTTCCTCATCCTCCACTTCTACATAATCTTCCATAATAAAAAACACACAGGATAGGAATAGCACGAATACTCACTCCAGAGAAATAAAAAAAAATGTTCCACAGAAAGAAAAAATGTGAATAAATAGATGCCACAAAAAATAAATAAATAAATGGTTAGAAAAAAAAATAACGATAGCACTCCAGTTCTCAAATCACCAATTAAGTGATTACATACATATTCACGGGGTATAAGCCTCTTCTTATAATGTCAATAATGAAAGTCTTAATTCCAGGCTGAGCAGCCGTGGCCAAACCAGCAATATGCGAAGCAGAGGAAAAGACCTCCCAGCCCAATGTTACAATCCTGGTAGATAGCGTGTATCACGCGCATGCTGTATTAACCCCCAGCAAAATGAATCCTTAGAGGGACCAAGGGCCCATCGTGTCCAGTGTTTTCCCGTTCAATGTGATCAAGGATTCATCACAGCTACAGTGCTTATTCCTACATGGTTGGTCTCCGATGTGCTGGGGGTTAATACAGCCTGCGCGTGATACACGCTGTCTACCAGGCTTGTAGCGTCGGGCTGGGAGGTCTTTTCCTCTGCTTCGCTTATGACTGTACGTAGTGGTAAATACAAGCCTGTCCTCCTTCTTATTTTTGGTAGCACTTACCTCTTTATCCAGTGCCCGGTCTAACACAGCAGGAGGATATCCCCTAGCCAGGAATCTACTACGTAGTTCTCCAATAGCTGGTTCAATATTATCCTTCCTGCTCGTGATTTTGCAGACCCGGACTTTCTGTGAAAAAGGTAATGCATCAATAAGAGAAGGAGGATGATGGTTATCTGCCCTTAAAATGGCATTTCTGTATGTATCCTTTCTAAAAAGATCAGTATGTAACTCCCCATTAGTCTGTGTAATGAGGACATCTAAAAAAGAGAGTTGCTGTGTACCACATCATCTGAAAAACACGGTGGAGGCAGTGATGGCATGGGCATGCATGGTTTACAATGGCACTGGGTCACTAGTGGTTTTTGATGATGTGAACGAAGACAGAAGCAGCCGGATGAATTCTGAAGTGTATGGGGATATATTGTCTGCTCAGATTCAGCCAAATTCAGTGAAGTTGATTGGACGGCGCTTCACTTTACAGATGGACAATGACCCAAAACATACTGCGAAAGAAACCCAGGATGTTTTTAAGGCAAAGAAGTGAAATATTCTGCAATGGCCGAGTCAATCACCTGATCTCAACCCGATCGAGCATGCATTTCACTTGCTGAAGACAAAACTTAATGCAGAAAGACTCACGAACAAACAACAACTGAAGACAGCTGCAGTAAAGGCCTGGCAAAGCATCACAAAGGAGGAAACCCAGCGTTTGGTGATGTCCATGCGTTCCAGACTTCAGTCATTGCCTGCAAAGGATTCTCGACAAAGTATTAAAAATTAACATTTTATTTATGATTGTGTTAATTTGTCCAATTACATTTGAGCCCCTGAAATAAGGGGACTGTGTATGAAAATGGTTGCAATTCCTAAACGTTTCATACGATATTTTTGTTCAACCCCTTGAATTAAAGCTGAAAGTCTACACTTCTATTGCATCTCAGTTGTTTCATTTCAAATCCATTGTGGTGGCGTACAGAGCCAAAATTATGAAAATTCTGTCAGTGTCCAATTATTTCCGGACCTAACTGTGTGTGTGTGTGTGTGTGTGTGTGTGTGTGTGTGTGTGTGTGTGTGTGTGTGTGTGTATATATATATATATATATTTTTTTTAATGATAGGGATGTAAAGTAGGTTTGTAAATGAAAAAAAAAAATATGAAACCCTTAATACAGCTGAATCCCGTTATAACGCGGTGCTCTTGGTCCACATAATGAGCACGTTATAACCAGGATCGCGAAATGGTCGGCGCAATCAGGAAGAACGGTTCTGCGAGGACTTACCCGGCATCTGCAGCTCTCTCCACTTCATCAGGCTCCAAGGTGCTTACATACGCTCTCCCAAGCTTTCAATTTGACTGACTTTTGAGCGCAGGAGGGTCACATGACCCTTCTCTGATCAATGACAGCCCAACAGTGAATACATTTTATATAATACACATGCGGGAATTGAACCCTGATCACCCATGGACTGCACTGTGCAGTAGATGTTACGTTTGTTTATAGAGTCAGATTCATCACACCAATACTGTGGTGTAGCAGCTAGAGAATTGCACCAGCATATGAAAGATCATGGGTTCAATTCCCGCATGGTGTAGGGGTGTGTGTATATATGTGTATCAGCGTGTGTCTGTTAGCAATAATGCATTGAATATTATATAAAAATAAAACCTTGGAGATGTTTTTAAATCGGGAGCCACGCTCAGACAGCATTAAAAGCGGATTCGCGCTATAGCAGATTGCGCTATAACGGGGTTGAGCTGTACTAATATTTTGACCACAGGGTAAACGGGTTGGAGTAAGCCATGCTTCTTATCTGTACCAACATTAAATACCCAAGGGTTTAAAGATTGGTACATGTCTGGAGTGTTTATATCTAGCTAGCACCAACACTGTCCTGGGTTTCCATTACTCAATGCAATATAAAAAAATGTTTGTTTTTTTTTTCAACTTTAAATTTTTATTGGAAAGTACAAATACAGCCAATGTTCCACAGCCCATTATTACATTTCCAGTTTTGTTAAACACATGTAATGACGCCTCGAAGACACATCCACTTAACACTTTACAAACAAGACCAGACGAACTTGACAAGGGGACAGGGAAAGAGGTTAGGGGTGGGAGGGAGGTGGTAGGTTGCCAGGCTCTGGTGCAGTTTTTTAGATATCTCTTGTTCAACCTTTTAGGCAATAGCTAAGGGTTTTAACTGGGACAGGTTCTTCTGAGGTTTCTTTCTTTTATTTGTTTTTCCCTATTCTATGACTACATGAAGGTCTGCTAACTGTGCGTCGCTGAGTCGTGTTGTCTAATCTGCCCTTAAAGGAGAACGCACCTAGTTTAATTAGTGCAAGATTGAGGTGGCGTCCACTCCTGGGATGTCTACCTGGGTCAACCATGGATCCCAGACCTTTAGAACATTTGTGCCGGAGTCATTAACTAAACTCGTTAATTGTTCCATCCGGCAGACATGCCAAATTCTGTTTTTGATCTTAGGGATAATTGGTATCTCCTGCTGTTTCCATAATGCTGCGATCTCACATCTTGTGGCTGTAGCAAAATGCGCGATTAATTTATGCGACGCATTTGACAGACCCTGGATCCGCATGCCCAATAGGAACAGCCACGGGTCCAGGGGGATCTCCAAATCGAGAATCCGCTGAATCCAATCTCTGATTTGTTCCCAAATAGGGGCCCCCTTAGTGCAAGACCACAACATATGTCGGAGGTCAGCTGCTTCCCCACACTGTTTAGGGCAGAGAGGGGAGTAGCCTTTTACAAATTTCGCTAAGCGCGTCGGAGTGTAATACCACCTCATAAGGACTTTATATGCGTTCTCCTTTAATGTGGTGCAGATTGAGCTTTTCGCCGCCGCCTGTATAATTCTGTCCCATTCGTCGTCCTCTAAAGTCTCTCCTAGGTCTGATTCCCAGTGTCTCATGTAACTCAGTCTATTGTCAATGGGCGACTTCTGGCAGATCACTTCCCTGTACATTCTAGATGTGAGTCCCCTTGTGTCCGTATCTCTGGAACACAGCTGCTCAAAATTTGTTCGCGCCGGTCGAATTGGCGTTTTATTGTAGAAATCTCTGATCTGGAGGTACCTAAAAAATTTGTTTGGGATATTCTTAGAGGATTTAATTTGGTCAAATGTTTGTATGGTCGTTATGCCCTCCATATCTTTTAGACGGGAGAAGCCCTTCTGAGTCCATATCAAGAAATTTTTGCTATTCAGGTCCGGAGCGAAGTCTGGGTTGCCCACTATTGGTGTCATTAATGATGTTTTGGTAGTCAAATTACATTTGAATTTCGTGGCCTCCCAAACTTATAATGAATTGACCATGGTCTGCAGCGGATTGTTCATCTTGCGTACCCCTTCTCTGGGTAGCCAGATTAAATTTCGGATTTCAATTGGTGCACAGCATCTCTTCTCCAACTCAACCCATCTCCGTAGGCTTGGGTCTGTGTGCCATTGGAAAATCTGCCCTAATTGGGCTGCTTTATAGTAGGCCTGCAAGCAAGGCACCGCTCACCCTCCGCAGGATGAATGGGACGTTTTAATATTCCTTTAGCAATTCTTGGGTTTTTCCCGTTCCAAATAAATTTTATAATTTTTGACTGGAGGGAGAGGATGTCCGCCTGCACCAAAGGGATAGGGAGACTCTGGAAAAGATATAGCATCTTTGGGAGGAGATTCATTTTCACGCTATGTATCCTCCCAATCCATGAGATGCTCCCCTTCATCCAGGTTCGGAGATCCTCCCCCAGCGTCTTTATGATCTTGGGGAAATTTGCTTTATATAAAGTTTTGTACTCCCTTGTGAGATAAACCCCTAAATATTTGATAGCGGAGGGTTGCCATTTGAACTGAAAATTGAGGTCAATCAGTTTTTCAACTTCTTTTGGTAGATTAATATTGAGGGCTTCTGATTTAGACTGATTGATCTTAAATCCCGAAATTTGGTTAAATTTGCCCAGTATGTTGAATACATTTGGGAGAGATGTGAGAGATTTGGCTATTGTGAGAATGACATCGTCCGCATATAGAGCGGCTTTGTGCATTTGGTCTCCCACAGGGATACCAGAGATATCTGGGTTATTTCTGATGTGTGCCGCCAAAGGCTCTATACATAAGGCGAACAGTAGTGGCGACAGCGGGCATCCTTGACGTGTTCCGCTTTTGATTTCAAACTGTTCTGAGGGGAAACCTTGATATCTCACTCTTGCTGTTGGGTTTTTATACAACGCCAGGATGGCCTGCAGGAGGCGTCCCTCAAAGCCAAATGCTCTCAGTGTTTCCGATAGGTAGGGCCAATCTATTCTATCGAAGGCTTTTTCAGCGTCCAGACTTAACACCATGGAGTGAATTTTTTCTTTTTGGGCCAGATCAATTAGGTCAATCATTCTCCTGGTGTTATCTGCCGCTTGTCTACCTCCGATAAACCCTACTTGATCCGTGTGAATTAACCCGGGAAGAACACTACCCACCCTGTTGGCTATAAGTTTAGAGTATATTTTGAGGTCCAAGTTAATCAGTGAAATGGGCCGGTAGCTCTTACAGTCTGCCGGGTCCTTTCCGGGTTTATGGATCACCGATATTGAGGCTTGGAGCATTTGTGCTGGGAATGAGGCCCCTGCTAAGATTTCATTGAATAACTTTAACATGTGGGGGGCTAGAATTTTTAAATATTTATTGTAATATAAGTTCGAAAAGCCATCTGGCCCTGGGGCTTTAGCCGGTTTTAGTGCTTTGATGACCCCAGAGAGTTCCTCCATCGTGAAGTCCGACTGGAGTGCCTCCCTTTCGCATCTCTTCAAAATGGGTAAATGTGCCTCTATTAAGAAGGTCCGTAAATCCTCCTTTGTTTTCGGATTATGGGTTACCTTATCTCCATTGTATAATATTTCGTAATACTTTTTGAATTCCCCTGCTATGTTCGCTGGGATGGAGGTAAGGTCCCCATCTTGGTTTCGAATTGCGTGAATGTGATAGTTTGGAAGCTTGTTTTTTTAGCTTATTGGCAAGTAGTGTGTCAGGCTTGTTAGCTTTTTCATAAAATTTCCGCTTGGACCAGGTCAATTCCTTCTCGGCCTGGGCGGAGAGGAGGAGGTTAAGACTAGTTTTAGTGGCTAGTATTTGAGTTAACGTGTGGGCATTCTTATTTTTTTGTGGAGGGAGGAAAGCTCTGCTAGCTGTTCCTCTAGCTTCAAAATTTTTCCCTCCCGTTCTCTTTTCCGTTTAGCGGCCAGATTCATAATGACCCCCCTGAGGGTAGCCTTATGGGCCTCCCACAGTCTGGAGTGCGTAGCCACACTCCCCTCATTCTCCTCGAAGTATTGTGTGAGCTTTTCCCCAATTTCCACCTGTAGGGCTGGGATTTTCAGCAAGATTTCGTTTAGTTTCCAGTTCGCTCTAGGTCTGTCTAGTGGGATTAGTGTGCACCGCAGCTCTATAGATGCATGGTCTGACCATGAAATATCATGGATCTCGGTGCGAGAGACCCCAGGGACCATTCTGTTGGATACAAGGAAGTAATCTATCCTGCTATATGTGTCATGTGGGTGTGAGTAGAAGGTGTATTCTCTCAGTCTCTGGTGTTGTTCCCTCCAGATGTCGAGTAGTTGGCAGTCACGTAACCCTTTTTTAATTGTTAGTATGTCAGATCTGTGTGTAATATTAGTGGATGAACATCTGTCAAGGTCCTCCCGTAGTGCCCTGTTCAAGTCTCCAGTGACAATGATATTACCTCTGGCCACTTTGTTGAGTTTCCCAAAGAAGGTAGAGAAAAAAACGGGGGCCGTCTCATTAGGGGCATATATTGTTGCTAGAGTAATTGGGAACCCTTGGATTGCACCTCTTACTATGAGGAATCTGCCCTCTTTATCTTTGAAAGTCCTATCGGGTACGAACGGTATTCTTTTATGAATTAGTATGGCCACCCCTTTTTTTTTGACTTTCGCGGAAGACAAAAAGTGTGTCGGGTAGTCCTTATCCAGGAATTTGGGGTAGTTGTCTTGAGAGAAGTGTGTTTCTTGCAGAAACAGAATTTCTGCCCCTTTACGCTTATAATCTCGGAAGGCGATTCTGCGTTTAACCGGGCTGTTAAACCCCTTAATGTTATGTGATACTAGCCTGAGTTCCTTACTCATTTAAAAGTATGAGATGACTTTGCTGCCGATATCTGTTCTTGATTGATGCACCTGGACCACAATCCCGACCTCCTCTTCTTCTCGAACTGCAATACCTCACTTCACCACCTACAGCAATACACAAGGGGGAGCACACAAGAGGGTACACCTGGGGGGACACAACAAACACTAGACAAGACAAAAGACAGTAGAATTCTCGTCGTCTCGGCGACGTCGCCTCCTTGACGAGATCACCGCCTTTGGGAAGCTGGACTCCTCTCCAACCGTCCGGAGGAAACGTGGGATGAAGTTCATTCACCCACCGCGTCCAGTCCCAAAGGACTTCACTAGGGCCCAGGAGATCCACCCTCCTCCCCCCTAGTGCGTGGCCCATGCGGATTTTTGAAGCAGGTCACTCCCCCCCACTCCTGCCTCGCTCTTCCTGAGCTTGAATTAATAAAACCTAACATATACTATGCATAACCAGAGTCTGTCCCGGCTTTGTTCACCCCTGTAGTGTATCAGGCTAATCCCTCGGTGTCATGGCCTCAGCAACCTGTGTTTCTTTGCTTCTCCTCCAGTTCTCGTCCCCCTACTTGAGGTCTGGTCCCCGGCCACGGTGAAGCTGTCACCAAATAAAGAAACTCACCCCCGAGTGAAAGAGCGGTGATCTCCGACACCCCAACTACAGATGTCCAGTGATCAAGCAACCTGCGCTGAAACTGAATCCCTGGTGAGAAAATTTGCGGCCTACCTTTCTGATGATGGCGGCCCCCGACACAAGATGGCGAAGCAGCTCTAGAAGGCAGGAATCCACAGTGAACCGCAGGAGCAGGAAGAGAGCGGTGAGCGGGAAACAGGAGCGGGCGCACGCACCTCCGCACTGGTGAGAGACGTCTTCCAAAATGGCCGCCCCCCGGATACGCATCACAGCTGTGCCCCGGAAGGAGCGGCGCCATCTTGGAGGTGGCGCGGAACCAGCTCCCACCGGCGCGACCAGATGACGTCACCAGCAAGACCAAGGACAGCCGTAAGCCCATCAAGGCGTCCAGAATGCGCCGGATGACCCGCGCAGGCCTGGATTAGTCATCTCACCGGCCCGACGCGGGCTTTTTGAATTTTGAGTCTGGGAAGAATAGAAAGACATACGGGAAGGGAATTAGTATAGCGCCGTAGCGGCAGAACCATTAAGCGAGTAAGGGCAGGGTGAGTGATAGAGAGGGAGTTAGTAAGAGGATAAAAGCAAGTAGATGAGAGGAAATAAGCCGAAGTGGAGACATTTAAGGAGACAATACTATAAGAAGGAGTAAGGAAGTAGACTTGAATTTAAAGTGGGGTAGGGATGCAGCAAGTAGTAAGGAAGTGGTAGAGGGGAGAGCAAGGAGGAGAGGAAGTAGGGAGCTAGAAAGAAAGAAGAATAAATGTGGAGAAGTGAGGAAATCAGAAAGCTATAGAAATGTGCAAGTTAGATAGTGGGAGTGGTGACTGGAAGTGGAGTGAAGGGGGACGTGAAGTAGGACTTGGTAGGTTAGGTATCAAAGGAGGTAGAGAAGTGTTAGTAGGTTGGTGAAGACAGGTTGAGTGGGAAAGGAGAAGGGAAGTAAGGAGCAGGGCGACACAAGGTTTAGATAGACAGATGCGATCGCTGGGGAAGGTTGAAATCAAAAAAATGTTTTAAAGCACTTTACTACATTTGTGAAGTAAGGCTTTAACCGATAATAAACAATACAGACCGGCGCCAATTAGTCCAAGGTGATACTAATGTCCAGCACTGAAAGAGTCTCAGAATAGTAGATAGCTGCAGTAGTATCTTCACAGCTTGTCTTCAATGATTGGACTCCATATGTATGTGCATGGGAGAAAAAATAGACAAAGAAAACATATCATAGTGCAGTATGCAAACAACCAAACATGCAGGACAAACAGGACAAGACAAACACTACATAAAACAGGCAAGGCTGACTAATCCTACAATAAAGTATTTATTAACACAATTAAAATGAAAATGATGAGGTAGCACACGTGGGATCCGGTGGGTAAAAACCGGAATCCTACTTACAGTACTGCCACAGGACATAAGCAGGGGTGTAAGGATAGATGGTAACCGGCAGCAGCTCCGTTTTTTCAGTCCTCAGACCTCCAGGGATCTCTCTCTCTCCGTGACCAGAAGCACGTCACACCACGCGGCTTGACGGATCTCGTGGAGCTCCTGGTGCTGTCTGTCAAGCTCAATCCGGAAATCCGCTGCTAGGAGGCGGGTGCAATCGCCGAATTTCCTTTCACTTGGCTGCAAGGCTCCCGCAGTCACTACCAGTCCTCTGCCACACTCAAAATGCAAATCTGCCCAACGCGTTTCGTGCGCATGCGCACTTCTTCAGGGGGTGAGCCTGTTTTATGTAGTGTTTGTCTTGTCCTGTTTGTCCTGCATGTTTGGTTGTTTGCATACTGCACTATGATATGTTTTCTTTGTCTATTTTTTCTCCCATGCACATACATATGGAGTCCAATCATTGAAGACAAGCTGTGAAGATACTACTGCAGCTATCTACTATTCTGAGACTCTTTCAGTGCTGGACATTAGTATCACCTTGGACTAATTGGCGCCGGTCTGTATTGTTTATTATTTGTCTTGTTTTTCCAACCTGTCTTGGAGTTGGTATCACCTGGCAGCCTAAGTTTATTATTATATATTTATATTTTATTGTGTGCACTATCACATTATAACATTATTGTCACTGCACAAGATTTTTTAGCGCTATATACACCCATTTTTTTCTTGTTAAGGCTTTAACCGAACATGAAAATCAGTATTCTGAAGGAGCAAGTCACACGCTTTTTATAAAAAAAAAAAATTTAAAACAGGATTGAAGCAGAGGGTCTCCCCAAGCTGAACCGCATTCATTTCAACTCTGGGACCCCCCCCATTTCGATAATACTTCCCTCCAAAGGGGGTGCCAGGCTATACGATAAAGGGGGTAACCAGGCTATACAATAAAGGTTACCACTGGAACGGTGAGCCCCTGGCAGCTACCTGGCACCATAAGCCAGGGGCCAGGCATTATAACATGTGAAAGTTAAAGTGTCCCCGGCCTTTCCACTTTTCATAGAAAAATGGAAAAAATGTGTGGTGCTCTGAAAAAAAGCCTCAAAATATGTAGTACAAAAATTGTAACGTTCAATAAATGTATATAATGATAACGGAAATGAAAACCCCCTGGATAATGGATAAGGGATAGCCAATCCATAGGACACAGAACAATCATGTATTAATCACTGCTCCATTGTAATCTGACTAGTGGGCTAGGGCCCCCACGAGCACTGTAGTAAGGGGCCACACAATAAAGTGTCCCAGCATATAATGTCAGAATGGAGAATGTGCTTGTGATAAAATAACTCACAGTTAGAGTTGGTAATGTCCTTTTGGCTGTGCAGGTTTCTTCTTTCACAGTAGGGGGCGTGCTTCCGTTTTTTCTGGATGACTTGACACGAAGCAAAAGGAAAAAGCAGGCACGAATACTCAGGAAAGTAAAAAAAGGGTGAATGAAATCCAGGAGAGCGTGTGCCCATAAAAAAAGACTATTTTAATGGAAACCACAAAAAA